>NC_079874.1:4165066-4437566 GCF_023065955.2 Ursus arctos
GTGTTGATGGCTCTGCTGGAGACCCAGTGAGAGTGCTGTGTTGTGAGTGTGATAGTGTGTGTGTGTCTCTGTGTGTGTGTGTGTTTGGGGGAACCCCACAGTGTATGCTTCTAAGAAAAAGTCGATGGGTGTTTGTGTGTGTTTCTTGTGTATGTGTGTGTCGGGACCACGTATGTGAGTATGTTGTGGCAGTTCCAAGTGCCAGTGTGAATGCTGTGTTGTGAGTGTGGCAGTGTGTGTTTCTGTGTGTGTTTGTGTTGGCGGGAAAACATTGTGTATGCCTGTAAGAATAAGTCGATGGATGTTTGTGTGAGTTTCATGTGTATGTGTGTGTCGCGACCACATTTGTCAATATTTTAGGGCAGTTCCAAGTGTTGATGGTTCTGCTGGATACCCATTGTGAGTGCTGTGTTGTAAGTGTGACTCTGTGTGTGTGTGTTCGCGGGAAACCGTTGTGTATGCCTGTAAGAAAAAGTCGATGGGTGTTTGTGTGTGTTTCTTGTGTATGTGTGTGTCGGGAAAACGTTTGTGAGTATGTTAGGGCAGTTCCAAGTGTTGATGGCTCTGCCGAGGCCCAGTGTGCGTACTGTGCTGTTAGTGTGACAGTGTGTGTGTGTGTGTGTGTGTGTGTGTGTTTGGGGAAACCCCACTCTGTCTGCCTGTAACAAAATGTTGATGGGTGTTTGTGTGTGTTTCTTGTGTATGTGTGTGTCGGGACCACGTTTGTTTGTATGTTAGGGCAGATTCAAGTTCCAGTGTGAATGCTGTGTTGTGAGTGTGATAGTGTGTGTGTGTGTGTGTGTTTGCGGAAACCATTGTGCATGACTGTAAGGAAAAGTCAATGGGAGTTTGTGTGTGTTTCCTGTGTATGTGTGTGTCGGGACCACGTTTGTGAGTATGTTAGGGCAGTTCCAACTGTTGATGGCTATGCCGGGGACCAAGTGTGAGTGATGTGTTGTGCGTGTGATAGTGTATGTGTGTCTGTGTGTGTGTTTTGCTGGATACCATTGTGTATGTCTGTAAGAAAAAGTCGTAGGGTGTTTTTGTGTGTTTCTTCTGCATGTGTGTTTCGGGACCACGTTTGTGAATATGTTAAGGTAATTCCAAGTGTTCATGGCTCTGCTGGAGATCCAATGTGAGTGCTCTGTCGTGAGTGTGACTTTTGTGTGTGTGTGTGTGTGTGTGTGTGTGTTTGCAGGAAACCATTGTGTATGCCTGCAAGAAAAAGTCGATGGATGTTTGTGTGTGTTATTTGTATATGTGTGTGTCAGGACCATGTTTGTGATTATGTTAAAGCAGTTCCAAGTGTTGACGGCTGTGTTGGAGACCCAGTGTGAGTGCGGTGTTGTGAGTGTGATAGTGTGTGTGTGTCTGTGTGTGTTTCAGAACCCCCTGTGTACGCCTGTAAGAAAAATTCCATGGGTGTTTGTGTGTGTTTCTTGTGTATGTGTGTGTCGGGAAAACGTTTGTGAGTATGTTAGGGCAGTTCCAAGTGTTGATGGCTCTGCCGAGGCCCAGTGTGAGTGCTGTGTTGCGAGTGTGACAGTGTCTGTGTGTGTGTGTGTGTGTTTTCCGGTAACCATTGTGTATGCCTGTATGAAAAAGTCGATGGGTGTATTTGTGTGTTCTTGCGTATTGTGTTTCAGATCCACATTTGTGAGAGTGTGAGGGCAGTTCCAACTGTTGATGTCTCTGCCGAGGTACAGAGTGAGTGCTGTGTTGTGAGTGTGAGAGTGTGTGTGTGTGTGTGTGTGTGTTTTCCGGTAACCATTGTGTATGCCTGTATGAAAAAGTCGATGGGTGTATTTGTGTGTTCTTGCGTATTGTGTTTCAGATCCACATTTGTGAGTGTGTGAGGGCAGTTCCAAGTGTTCATGAGTTTGCTGCATATCCAGTGTGAGTGTGTGTTGTGAGTGTGACAGTGTGTGTGCGTGTCTGTGTGTGTGTTTGCAGGAAACCAGTCTGTATGCCTATAAGAAAAATTCCATGGGTGTTTGTGTGTGTTTCTTCTGTATGTGTGTGTCGGGACCACATTTGTGAATATGTTAGGGCAGTTCCAAGTGTTGATGGCTCTGCTGGAGACCCAGTGAGAGTGCTGTGTTGTGAGTGTGATAGTGTGTGTGTCTCTGTGTGTGTGTGTGTTTGGGGGAACCCCACAGTGTATGCTTCTAAGAAAAAGTCGATGGGTGTTTGTGTGTGTTTCTTGTGTATGTGTGTGTCGGGCCACGTATGTGAGTATGTTGTGGCAGTTCCAACTGCCAGTGTGAATGCTGTGTTGTGAGTGTGACAGTGTGTGTTTCTGTGTGTGTTTGTGTTGGCGGGAAAACATTGTGTATGCCTCTAAGAATAGGTCGATGGATGTTTGTGTGAGTTTCATGTGTATGTGTGTGTCGCGACCACATTTGTCAATATTTTAGGGCAGTTCCAAGTGTTGATGGTTCTGCTGGATACCCATTGTGAATGCTGTGTTGTAAGTGTGACTCTGTGTGTGTGTGTTCGCGGGAAACCGTTGTGTATGCCTGTAAGAAAAAGTCGATGGGTGTTTGTGTGTGTTTCTTGTGTATGTGTGTGTCGGGAAAACGTTTGTGAGTATGTTAGGGCAGTTCCAAGTGTTGATGGCTCTGCCGAGGCCCAGTGTGCGTACTGTGCTGTTAGTGTGACAGTGTGTGTGTGTGTGTGTGTGTGTGTTTGGGGAAACCCCACTCTGTCTGCTTGTAACAAAATGTTGATGGGTGTTTGTGTGTGTTTCTTGTGTATGTGTGTGTCGGGACCACGTTTGTTTGTATGTTAGGGCAGATTCAAGTGCCAGTGTGAATGCTGTGTTGTGAGTGTGATAGTGTGTGTGTGTGTGTTTGCGGAAACCATTGTGCATGACTGTAAGTAAAAGTCAATGGGAGTTTGTGTGTGTTTCTTGTGTATGTGTGTGTCGGGACCACGTTTGTGAGTATATTAGGGCAGTTCCAACTGTTGATGGCTATGCCGGGGACCCAGTGTGAGTGTTGTGTTGTGCGTGTGATAGTGTATGTGTGTGTGTGTGTGTGTTTTGCTGGATACCATTGTGTATGTCTGTAAGAAAAAGTCGTAGGGTGTTTTTGTGTGTTTCTTCTGCATGTGTGTTTCGGGACCACGTTTGTGAATATGTTAAAGTAATTCCAAGTTTTCATGGCTCTGCTGGAGATCCAATGTGAGTGCTCTGTCGTGAGTGTGACTTTTGTGTGTGTGTGTGTGTGTGTGTGTGTGTTTGCAGGAAACCATTGTGTATGCCTGCAAGAAAAAGTCGATGGGTGTTTGTGTGTGTTATTTGTATATGTGTGTGTCAGGACCATGTTTGTGATTATGTTAAAGCAGTTCCAAGTGTTGACGGCTGTGTTGGAGACCCAGTGTGAGTGCGGTGTTGTGAGTGTGATAGTGTGTGTGTGTCTGTGTGTGTTTCAGAACCCCCTGTGTACGCCTGTAAGAAAAATTCCATGGGTGTTTGTGTGTGTTTCTTGTGTATGTGTGTGTCGGGAAAACGTTTGTGAGTATGTTAGGGCAGTTCCAAGTGTTGATGGCTCTGCCGAGGCCCAGTGTGAGTGCTGTGTTGCGAGTGTGACAGTGTGTGTGTGTGTGTGTGTGTGTTTTCCGGTAACCATTGTGTATGCCTGTATGAAAAAGTCGATGGGTGTATTTGTGTGTTCTTGCGTATTGTGTTTCAGATCCACATTTGTGAGAGTGTGAGGGCAGTTCCAAGTGTTGATGTCTCTGCCGAGGTACAGAGTTAGTGCTGTGTTGTGAGTGTGAGAGTGTGTGTGTGTGTGTGTGTGTGTGTGTTTTCGGGTAACCATTGTGTATGCCTGTATGAAAAAGTCGATGGGTGTATTTGTGTGTTCTTGCGTATAGTGTTTCAGATCCACATTTGTGAGTGTGTGAGGGTAGTTACAAGTGTTCACGAGTTTGCTGGATATCCAGTGTGAGTGTGTGTTGTGAGTGTGACAGTGTGTGTGCGTGTCTGTGTGTGTGTTTGCAGGAAACCAGTCTGTATGCCTATAAGAAAAATTCCATGGGTGTTTGTGTGTGTTTCTTCTGTATGTGTGTGTCGGGACCACATTTGTGAATATGTTAGGGCAGTTCCAAGTGTTGATGGCTCTGCTGGAGACCCAGTGAGAGTGCTGTGTTGTGAGTGTGACAGTGTGTGTGTGTCTCTGTGTGTGTGTGTGTTTGGGGGAACCCCACAGTGTATGCTTCTAAGAAAAAGTCGATGGGTGTTTGTGTGTGTTTCTTGTGTATGTGTGTGTCGGGACCACGTATGTGAGTATGTTGTGGCAGTTCCAAGTGCCAGTGTGAATGCTGTGTTGTGAGTGTGGCAGTGTGTGTTTCTGTGTGTGTTTGTGTTGGCGGGAAAACATTGTGTATGCCTGTAAGAATAAGTCGATGGATGTTTGTGTGAGTTTCATGTGTATGTGTGTGTCGCGACCACATTTGTCAATATTTTAGGGCAGTTCCAAGTGTTGATGGTTCTGCTGGATACCCATTGTGAGTCCTGTGTTGTAAGTGTGACTGTGTGTGTGTGTGTTCGCGGGAAACTGTTGTGTATGCCTGTAAGAAAAAGTCGATGGGTGTTTGTGTGTGTTTCTTGTGTATGTGTGTGTCGGGAAAAAGTTTGTGAGTATGTTAGGGCAGTTCCAAGTGTTGATGGCTCTGCCGAGGCCCAGTGTGCGTACTGTGCTGTTAGTGTGACAGTGTGTGTGTGTGTGTGTGTGTGTGTGTGTTTGGGGAAACCCCACTCTGTCTGCCTGTAACAAAATGTTGATGGGTGTTTGTGTGTGTTTCTTGTGTATGTGTGTGTCGGGACCACGTTTGTTTGTATGTTAGGGCAGATTCAAGTGCCAGTGTGAATGCTGTGTTGTGAGTGTGAGAGTGTGTGTGTGTGTGTGTTTGCGGAAACCATTGTGCATGACTGTAAGTAAAAGTCAATGGGAGTTTGTGTGTGTTTCTTGTGTATGTGTGTGTCGGGCCACGTATGTGAGTATGTTGTGGCAGTTCCAACTGCCAGTGTGAATGCTGTGTTGTGAGTGTGACAGTGTGTGTTTCTGTGTGTGTTTGTGTTGGCGGGAAAACATTGTGCATGCCTCTAAGAATAGGTCGATGGATGTTTGTGTGAGTTTCATGTGTATGTGTGTGTCGCGACCACATTTGTCAATATTTTAGGGCAGTTCCAACTGTTGATGGTTCTGCTGGATACCCATTGTGAATGCTGTGTTGTAAGTGTGACTCTGTGTGTGTGTGTTCGCGGGAAACCGTTGTGTATGCCTGTAAGAAAAAGTCGATGGGTGTTTGTGTGTGTTTCTTGTGTATGTGTGTGTCGGGAAAACGTTTGTGAGTATGTTAGGGCAGTTCCAAGTGTTGATGGCTCTGCCGAGGCCCAGTGTGCGTACTGTGCTGTTAGTGTGACAGTGTGTGTGTGTGTGTGTGTGTGTGTTTGGGGAAACCCCACTCTGTCTGCTTGTAACAAAATGTTGATGGGTGTTTGTGTGTGTTTCTTGTGTATGTGTGTGTCGGGACCACGTTTGTTTGTATGTTAGGGCAGATTCAAGTGCCAGTGTGAATGCTGTGTTGTGAGTGTGATAGTGTGTGTGTGTGTGTTTGCGGAAACCATTGTGCATGACTGTAAGTAAAAGTCAATGGGAGTTTGTGTGTGTTTCTTGTGTATGTGTGTGTCGGGACCACGTTTGTGAGTATGTTAGGGCAGTTCCAACTGTTGATGGCTATGCCGGGGACCCAGTGTGAGTGTTGTGTTGTGCGTGTGATAGTGTATGTGTGTGTGTGTGTGTGTGTTTTGCTGGATACCATTGTGTATGTCTGTAAGAAAAAGTCGTAGGGTGTTTTTGTGTGTTTCTTCTGCATGTGTGTTTCGGGACCACGTTTGTGAATATGTTAAAGTAATTCCAAGTTTTCATGGCTCTGCTGGAGATCCAATGTGAGTGCTCTGTCGTGAGTGTGACTTTTGTGTGTGTGTGTGTGTGTGTGTTTGCAGGAAACCATTGTGTATGCCTGCAAGAAAAAGTCGATTGGTGTTTGTGTGTGTTATTTGTATATGTGTGTGTCAGGACCATGTTTGTGATTATGTTAAAGCAGTTCCAAGTGTTGACGGCTGTGTTGGAGACCCAGTGTGAGTGCGGTGTTGTGAGTGTGATAGTGTGTGTGTGTCTGTGTGTGTTTCAGAACCCCCTGTGTACGCCTGTAAGAAAAATTCCATGGGTGTTTGTGTGTGTTTCTTGTGTATGTGTGTGTCGGGAAAACGTTTGTGAGTATGTTAGGGCAGTTCCAAGTGTTGATGGCTCTGCCGAGGCCCAGTGTGAGTGCTGTGTTGCGAGTGTGACAGTGTGTGTGTGTGTGTGTGTGTGTTTTCCGGTAACCATTGTGTATGCCTGTATGAAAAAGTCGATGGGTGTATTTGTGTGTTCTTGCGTATTGTGTTTGAGATCCACATTTGTGAGAGTGTGAGGGCAGTTCCAAGTGTTGATGTCTCTGCCGAGGTACAGAGTTAGTGCTGTGTTGTGAGTGTGAGAGTGTGTGTGTGTGTGTGTGTGTGTGTTTTCGGGTAACCATTGTGTATGCCTGTATGAAAAAGTCGATGGGTGTATTTGTGTGTTCTTGCGTATAGTGTTTCAGATCCACATTTGTGAGTGTGTGAGGGTAGTTACAAGTGTTCACGAGTTTGCTGGATATCCAGTGTGAGTGTGTGTTGTGAGTGTGACAGTGTGTGTGCGTGTCTGTGTGTGTGTTTGCAGGAAACCAGTCTGTATGCCTATAAGAAAAATTCGATGGGTGTTTGTGTGTGTTTCTTCTGTATGTGTGTGTCGGGACCACATTTGTGAATATGTTAGGGCAGTTCCAAGTGTTGATGGCTCTGCTGGAGACCCAGTGAGAGTGCTGTGTTGTGAGTGTGACAGTGTGTGTGTGTCTCTGTGTGTGTGTGTGTTTGGGGGAACCCCACAGTGTATGCTTCTAAGAAAAAGTCGATGGGTGTTTGTGTGTGTTTCTTGTGTATGTGTGTGTCGGGACCACGTATGTGAGTATGTTGTGGCAGTTCCAAGTGCCAGTGTGAATGCTGTGTTGTGAGTGTGGCAGTGTGTGTTTCTGTGTGTGTTTGTGTTGGCGGGAAAACATTGTGTATGCCTGTAAGAATAAGTCGATGGATGTGTGTGTGAGTTTCATGTGTATGTGTGTGTCGCGACCACATTTGTCAATATTTTAGGGCAGTTCCAAGTGTTGATGGTTCTCCTGGATACCCATTGTGAGTCCTGTGTTGTAAGTGTGACTGTGTGTGTGTGTGTTCGCGGGAAACTGTTGTGTATGCCTGTAAGAAAAAGTCGATGGGTGTTTGTGTGTGTTTCTTGTGTATGTGTGTGTCGGGAAAACGTTTGTGAGTATGTTAGGGCAGTTCCAAGTGTTGATGGCTCTGCCGAGGCCCAGTGTGCGTACTGTGCTGTTAGTGTGACAGTGTGTGTGTGTGTGTGTGTGTGTGTGTTTGGGGAAACCCCACTCTGTCTGCCTGTAACAAAATGTTGATGGGTGTTTGTGTGTGTTTCTTGTGTATGTGTGTGTCGGGACCACGTTTGTTTGTATGTTAGGGCAGATTCAAGTGCCAGTGTGAATGCTGTGTTGTGAGTGTGAGAGTGTGTGTGTGTGTGTGTTTGCGGAAACCATTGTGCATGACTGTAAGTAAAAGTCAATGGCAGTTTGTGTGTGTTTCTTGTGTATGTGTGTGTCGGGACCACGTTTGTGAGTATGTTAGGGCAGTTCCAACTGTTGATGGCTATGCCGGGGACCCAGTGTGAGTGCTGTGTTGTGCGTGTGATAGTGTATGTGTGTGTGTGTGTGTGTTTAGCCGGTTACCATTGTGTATGTCTGTAAGAAAAAGTCGTAGGGTGTTTTTGTGTGTTTCTTCTGCATGTGTGTTTCGGGACCACGTTTGTGAATATGTTAAGGTAATTCCAAGTGTTCATGGCTCTGCTGGAGATCCAATGTGAGTGCTCTGTCGTGAGTGTGACTTTTGTGTGTGTGTGTGTGTGTGTGTGTTTGCAGGAAACCATTGTGTATGCCTGCAAGAAAAAGTCGATGGGTGTTTGTGTGTGTTATATGTATATGTCTGTGTCAGGACCATGTTTGTGATTATTTTAAAGCAGTTCCAAGTGTTGACGGCTGTGTTGGAGACCCAGTGTGAGTGCTATGTTGTGAGTTTGAGAGTGTGTGTGTGTCTGTGTGTGTTTCAGAACCCCCTGTGTACGCCTGTAAGAAAAATTCCATGGGTGTTTGTGTGTGTTTCTTGTGTATGTGTGTTTCGGGAAAACGTTTGTGAGTATGTGAGGCCAGTTCCAAGTGTTGATGGCTCTGCCGAGGCCCAGTGTGAGTGCTGTGTTGTGAGTGTGAGAGTGTGTGTGTGTGTGTGTGTGTGTTTTCGGGTAACCATTGTGTATGCCTGTATGAAAAAGTCGATGGGTGTATTTGTGTGTTCTTGCGTATTGTGTTTCAGATCCACATTTGTGAGTGTGTGAGGGCAGTTCCAAGTGTTGATGTCTCTGCCGAGGTACAGAGTGAGTGCTGTGTTGTGAGTGTGAGAGTGTGTGTGTGTGTGTTTTCGGGTAACCATTGTGTATGCCTGTATGAAAAAGTCGATGGGTGTATTTGTGTGTTCTTGCGTATTGTGTTTCAGATCCACATTTGTGAGTGTGTGAGGGCAGTTCCAAGTGTTCATGAGTTTGCTGGATATCCAGTGTGAGTGTGTGTTGTGAGTGTGACAGTGTGTGTGCGTGTCTGTGTGTGTGTTTGCAGGAAACCAGCCTGTATGCCTATAAGAAAAATTCCATGGGTGTTTGTGTGTGTTTCTTCTGTATGTGTGTGTCGGGACCACATTTGTGAATATGTTAGGGCAGTTCCAAGTGTTGATGGCTCTGCTGGAGACCCAGTGAGAGTGCTGTGTTGTGAGTGTGACAGTGTGTGTGTGTCTATGTGTGTGTGTGTGTGTTTGGGGCAACCCCACAGTGTATGCTTCTAAGAAAAAGTCGATGGGTGTTTGTGTGTGTTTCTTGTGTATGTGTGTGTCGGGACCACGTATGTGAGTATGTTGTGGCAGTTCCAAGTGCCAGTGTGAATGCTGTGTTGTGAGTGTGGCAGTGTGTGTTTTTGTGTGTGTTTGTGTTGGCGGGAAAACATTGTGTATGCCTGTAAGAATAAGTCGATGGATGTGTGTGTGAGTTTCATGTGTATGTGTGTGTCGCGACCACATTTGTCAATATTTTAGGGCAGTTCCAAGTGTTGATGGTTCTGCTAGATACCCATTGTGAGTGCTGTGTTGTAAGTGTGACTGTGTGTGTGTGTTCACGGGAAACCGTTGTGTATGCCTGTAAGAAAAGGTCGATGGGTGTTTGTGTGTGTTTCTGGTGTATGTGTGTGTCGGTAAAACGTTTGTGAGTATGTTAGGGCAGTTCCAAGTGTTGATGGCTCTGCAGAGGCCCAGTGTGCGTACTGTGCTGTTAGTGTGACAGTGTGTTTGTGTGTGTGTGTGTGTGTGTTTGTGGAAACCCCACTCTGTCTGCCTGTAACAAAAAGTTGATCGGTGTTTGTGTGTGTTTCTTGTGTATGTGTGTGTCGGGACCACGTTTGTTTGTATGTTAGGGCAGATTCAAGTGTCAGTGTGAATGCTGTGTTGTGAGTGTGATAGTGTGTGTGTGTGTGTTTGCGGAAACCATTGTGCATGACTGTAAGTAAAAGTCAATGGGAGTTTGTGTGTGTTTCTTGTGTATGTGTGTGTTGGGACCACGTTTGTGAGTATGTTAGGGCAGTTCCAACTGTTGATGGCTATGCCGGGGACCCAGTGTGAGTGCTGTGTTGTGCGTGTGATAGTGTATGTGTGTGTGTGTGTGTGTTTTGCTGGATACCATTGTGTATGTCTGTAAGAAAAAGTCGTAGGGTGTTTTTGTGTGTTTCTTCTGCATGTGTGTTTCGGGACCACGTTTGTGAATATGTTAAGGTAATTCCAAGTGTTCATGGCTCTGCTGGAGATCCAATGTGAGTGCTCTGTCGTGAGTGTGACTTTTGTGTGTGTGTGTGTGTGTGTGTGTTTGCAGGAAACCATTGTGTATGCCTGCAAGAAAAAGTCGATGGGTGTTTGTGTGTGTTATTTGTATATGTGTGTGTCAGGACCATGTTTGTGATTATGTTAAAGCAGTTCCAAGTGTTGACGGCTGTGTTGGAGACCCAGTGTGAGTGCGGTGTTGTGAGTGTGATAGTGTGTGTGTGTCTGTGTGTGTTTCAGAACCCCCTGTGTACGCCTGTAAGAAAAATTCCATGGGTGTTTGTGTGTGTTTCTTGTGTATGTGTGTGTCGGGAAAACGTTTGTGAGTATGTTAGGGCAGTTCCAAGTGTTGATGGCTCTGCCGAGGCCCAGTGTGAGTGCTGTGTTGCGAGTGTGACAGTGTGTGTGTGTGTGTGTGTGTGTGTTTTCCGGTAACCATTGTGTATGCCTGTATGAAAAAGTCGATGGGTGCATTTGTGTGTTCTTGCGTATTGTGTTTCAGATCCACATTTGTGAGTGTGTGAGGGCAGTTCCAAGTGTTGATGGCTCTGCTGGAGACCCAGTGAGAGTGCTGTGTTGTGAGTGTGACAGTGTGTGTGTGTCTCTGTGTGTGTGTGTGTTTGGGGGAACCCCACAGTGTATGCTTCTAAGAAAAAGTCGATGGGTGTTTGTGTGTGGTTCTTGTGTATGTGTGTGTCGGGACCACGTATGTGAGTATGTTGTGGCAGTTCCAAGTGCCAGTGTGAATGCTGTGTTGTGAGTGTGGCAGTGTGTGTTTCTGTGTGTGTTTGTGTTGGCGGGAAAACATTGTGTATGCCTGTAAGAATATGTCGATGGATGTGTGTGTGAGTTTCATGTGTATGTGTGTGTCGCGACCACATTTGTCAATATTTTAGGGCAGTTCCAAGTGTTGATGGTTCTGCTGGATACCCATTGTGAGTGCTGTGTTGTAAGTGTGACTGTGTGTGTGTGTGTTCGCGGGAAACCGTTGTGTATGCCTGTAAGAAAAAGTCAATGGGTGTTTGTGTGTGTTTCTTGTGTATGTGTGTGTCGGGAAAACGTTTGTGAGTATGTTAGGGCAGTTCCAAGTGTTGATGGCTCTGCCGAGGCCCAGTGTGCGTACTGTGCTTTTAGTGTGACAGTGTGTGTGTGTGTGTGTGTGTGTGTGTGTGTTTGGGGAAACCCCACTCTGTCTGCCTGTAACAAAATGTTGATGGGTGTTTGTGTGTGTTTCTTGTGTATGTGTGTGTCGGGACCACATTTGTTTGTATGTTAGGGCAGATTCAAGTGCCAGTGTGAATGCTGTGTTGTGAGAGTGTGTGTGTGTGTGTGTTTGCGGAAACCATTGTGCATGACTGTAAGTAAAAGTCAATGGGAGTTTGTGTGTGTTTCTTGTGTATGTGTGTGTCGGGACCACGTTTGTGAGTATGTTAGGGCACTTCCAACTGTTGATGGCTATGCCGGGGACCCAGTGTGAGTGCTGTGTTGTGCGTGTGATAGTGTATGTGTGTGTGTGTGTGTGTGTTTTGCTGGATACCATTGTGTATGTCTGTAAGAAAAGTCGTAGGGTGTTTTTGTGTGTTTCTTCTGCATGTGTGTTTCGGGACCACGTTTGTGAACATGTTAAGGTAATTCCAAGTGTTCATGGCTCTGCTGGAGATCCAATGTGAGTTCTCTGTCGTGAGTGTGACTTTTGTGTGTGTTTGTGTGTGTGTGTGTTTGCAGGAAACCATTGTGTATGCCTGCAAGAAAAAGTCGATGGGTGTTTGTGTGTGTTATTTGTATATGTGTGTGTCAGGACCATGTTTGTGATTATGTTAAAGCAGTTCCAAGTGTTGACGGCTGTGTTGGAGACCCAGTGTGAGTGCTGTGTTGTGAGTGTGATAGTGTGTGTGTGTCTGTGTGTGTTTCAGAACCCCCTGTGTACGCCTGTAAGAAAAACTCAATGGGTGTTTCTGTGTGTTTCTTGTGTATGTGTGTGTCGGGAAAACGTTTGTGAGTATGTTAGGGCAGTTCCAAGTGTTGATGGCTCTGCCGAGGCCCAGTGTGAGTGCTGTGTTGCGAGTGTGACACTGTGTGTGTGTGTGTGTGTTTTCGGGTAACCATTGTTTATGCCTGTATGAAAATGTCGATGGGTGTATTTGTGTGTTCTTGCGTATTGTGTTTCAGATCCACATTTGTGAGTGTGTGAGGGCAGTTCCAAGTGTTTATGAGTTTGCTGGATATCCAGTGTGAGTGTGTGTTGTGAGTGTGACAGTGTGTGTGCGTGTCTGTGTGTGTGTTTGCAGGAAACCAGTCTGTATGCCTATAAGAAAAATTCGATGGGTGTTTGTGTGTGTTTCTTCTGTATTTGTGTGTCGGGACCACATTTGTGAATATGTTAGGGCAGTTCCAAGTGTTGATGGCTCTGCTGGAGACCCAGTGAGAGTGCTGTGTTGTGAGTGTGACAGTGTGTGTGTGTCTCTGTGTGTGTGTGTGTTTGGGGGAACCCCACAGTGTATGCTTCTAAGAAAAAGTCGATGGGTGTTTGTGTGTGTTTCTTGTGTATGTGTGTGTCGGGACCACGTATGTGAGTATGTTGTGGCAGTTCCAAGTGCCAGTGTGAATGCTGTGTTGTGAGTGTGGCAGTGTGTGTTTCTGTGTGTGTTTGTGTTGGCGGGAACACATTGTGTATGCCTGTAAGAATAAGTCGATGGATGTGTGTGTGAGTTTCATGTGTATGTGTGTGTCGCGACCACATTTGTCAATATTTTAGGGCAGTTCCAAGTGTTGATGGTTCTGCTGGATACCCATTGTGAGTGCTGTGTTGTAAGTGTGACTGTGTGTGTGTGTGTTCGCGGGAAACCGTTGTGTATGCCTGTAAGAAAAAGTCGATGGGTGTTTGTGTGTGTTTCTTGTGTATGTGTGTGTCGGGAAAACGTTTGTGAGTATGTTAGGGCAGTTCCAAGTGTTGATGGCTCTGCCGAGGCCCAGTGTGCGTACTGTGCTGTTAGTGTGACAGTGTGTGTGTGTGTGTGTGTTTGGGGAAACCCCACTCAGTCTGGCTGTAACAAAATGTTGATGGGTGTTTGTGTGTGTTTCTTGTGTATGTGTGTGTCGGGACCACGTTTGTTTGTATGTTAGGGCAGATTCAAGTGCCAGTGTGAACGCTGTGTTGTGAGTGTGAGAGTGTGTGTGTGTGTGTTTGCGGAATCCATTGTGCATGACTGTAAGTAAAAGTCAATGGGAGTTTGTGTGTGTTTCTTGTGTATGTGTGTGTCGGGACCACGTTTGTGAGTATGTTAGGGCAGTTCCAACTGTTGATGGCTATGCCGGGGACCCAGTGTGAGTGCTGTGTTGTGCGTGTGATAGTATATGTGTGTGTGTGTGTGTTTTGCTGGATACCATTGTGTATGTCTGTAAGAAAAAGTCGTAGGGTGTTTTTGTGTGTTTCTTCTGCATGTGTGTTTCGGGTCCACGTTTGTGAATATGTTAAGGTAATTCCAAGTGTTCATGGCTCTGCTGGAGATCCAATGTGAGTGCTCTGTCGTGAGTGTGACTTTTGTGTGTGTGTGTGTGTGTGTGTTTGCAGGAAACCATTGTGTATGCCTGCAAGAAAAAGTCGATGGGTGTTTGTGTGTGTTATTTCTATATGTGTGTGTCAGGACCATGTTTGTGATTATGTTAAAGCAGTTCCAAGTGTTGACGGCTGTGTTGGAGACCCAGTGTGAGTGCTGTGTTGTGAGTGTGATAGTGTGTGTGTGTCTGTGTGTGTTTCAGAACCCCCTGTGTACGCCTGTAAGAAAAATTCCATGGCTGTTTGTGTGTGTTTCTTGTGTATGTGTGTGTCGGGAAAAAGTTTGTGAGTATGTTAGGGCAGTTCCAAGTGTTGATGGCTCTGCCGAGGCCCAGTGTGAGTGCTGTGTTGCGAGTGTGACAGTGTGTGTGTGTGTGTGTGTGTGTTTTCGGGTAACCATTGTGTATGCCTGTATGAAAAAGTCGATGGGTGCATTTGTGTGTTCTTGCGTATTGTGTTTCAGATCCACATTTGTGAGTGTGTGAGGGCAGTTCCAAGTGTTGATGTCTCTGCCGAGGTACAGAGTGAGTGCTGTGTTGTGAGTGTGAGAGTTTGTGTGTGTGTGTGTGTGTTTTCGGGTAACCATTGTGTATGCCTGTATGAAAAAGTCGATGGGTGTATTTGTGTGCTCTTGCGTATTGTGTTTCAGATCCACATTTGTGAGTGTGTGAGGGCAGTTCCAAGTGTTCATGAGTTTGCTGGATATCCAGTGTGAGTGTGTGTTGTGAGTGTGACAGTGTGTGTGCGTGTCTGTGTGTGTGTTTGCAGGAAACCAGTCTGTATGCCTATAAGAAAAATTCCATGGTTATTTGTGTGTGTTTCTTCTGTATGTGTGTGTCGGGACCACATTTGTGAATATGTTAGGGCAGTTCCAAGTGTTGATGGCTCTGCTGGAGACCCAGTGAGAGTGCTGTGTTGTGAGTGTGACAGTGTGTGTGTGTGTGTGTGTGTTTGGGGAAACCCCACTCAGTCTGGCTGTAACAAAATGTTGATGGGTGTTTGTGTGTGTTTCTTGTGTATGTGTGTGTCGGGACCACGTTTGTTTGTATGTTAGGGCAGATTCAAGTGCCAGTGTGAACGCTGTGTTGTGAGTGTGAGAGTGTGTGTGTGTGTGTGTTTGCGGAATCCATTGTGCATGACTGTAAGTAAAAGTCAATGGGAGTTTGTGTGTGTTTCTTGTGTATGTGTGTGTCGGGACCACGTTTGTGAGTATGTTAGGGCAGTTCCAACTGTTGATGGCTATGCCGGGGACCCAGTGTGAGTGTTGTGTTGTGCGTGTGATAGTGTATGTGTGTGTGTGTGTGTGTGTTTTGCTGGATACCATTGTGTATGTCTGTAAGAAAAAGTCGTAGGGTGTTTTTGTGTGTTTCTTCTGCATGTGTGTTTCGGGACCACGTTTGTGAATATGTTAAGGTAATTCCAAGTGTTCATGGCTCTGCTGGAGATCCAATGTGAGTGCTCTGTCGTGAGTGTGACTTTTGTGTGTGTGTGTGTGTGTGTGTTTGCAGGAAACCATTGTGTATGCCTGCAAGAAAAAGTCGATGGGTGTTTGTGTGTGTTATTTGTATATGTGTGTGTCAGGACCATGTTTGTGATTATGTTAAAGCAGTTCCAAGTGTTGACGGCTGTGTTGGAGACCCAGTGTGAGTGCTGTGTTGTGAGTGTGATAGTGTGTGTGTGTCTGTGTGTGTTTCAGAACCCCCTGTGTACGCCTGTAAGAAAAATTCCATGGCTGTTTGTGTGTGTTTCTTGTGTATGTGTGTGTCGGGAAAACGTTTGTGAGTATGTTAGGGCAGTTCCAAGTGTTGATGGCTCTGCCGAGGCCCAGTGTGAGTGCTGTGTTGCGAGTGTGACAGTGTGTGTGTGTGTGTGTGTGTGTTTTCCGGTAACCATTGTGTATGCCTGTATGAAAAAGTCGATGGGTGCATTTGTGTGTTCTTGCGTATTGTGTTTCAGATCCACATTTGTGAGTGTGTGAGGGCAGTTCCAAGTGTTGATGTCTCTGCCGAGGTACAGAGTGAGTGCTGTGTTGTGAGTGTGAGAGTTTGTGTGTGTGTGTGTGTGTTTTCGGGTAACCATTGTGTATGCCTGTATGAAAAAGTCGATGGGTGTATTTGTGTGCTCTTGCGTATTGTGTTTCAGATCCACATTTGTGAGTGTGTGAGGGCAGTTCCAAGTGTTCATGAGTTTGCTGGATATCCAGTGTGAGTGTGTGTTGTGAGTGTGACAGTGTGTGTGCGTGTCTGTGTGTGTGTTTGCAGGAAACCAGTCTGTATGCCTATAAGAAAAATTCCATGGTTATTTGTGTGTGTTTCTTCTGTATGTGTGTGTCGGGACCACATTTGTGAATATGTTAGGGCAGTTCCAAGTGTTGATGGCTCTGCTGGAGACCCAGTGAGAGTGCTGTGTTGTGAGTGTGACAGTGTGTGTGTGTCTGTGTGTGTGTGTGTGTGTGTTTGGGGGAACCCCACAGTGTATGCTTCTAAGAAAAAGTCGATGGGTGTTTGTGTGTGTTTCTTGTGTATGTGTGTGTCGGGACCACGTATGTGAGTATGTTGTGGCAGTTCCAAGTGCCAGTGTGAATGCTGTGTTGTGAGTGTGGCAGTGTTTGTTTTTGTGTGTGTTTGTGTTGGCGGGAAAACATTGTGTATGCCTGTAAGAATAAGTCGATGGATGTGTGTGTGAGTTTCATGTGTATGTGTGTGTCGCGACCACATTTGTCAATATTTTAGGGCAGTTCCACGTGTTGATGGTTCTGCTGGATACCCATTGTGAGTGCTGTGTTGTAAGTGTGACTGTGTGTGTGTGTTCACGGGAAACCGTTGTGTATGCCTGTAGGAAAGGTCGATGGGTGTTTGTGTGTGTTTCTGGTGTATGTGTGTGTCGGGAAAACGTTTGTGAGTATGTTAGGGCAGTTCCAAGTGTTGATGGCTCTGCCGAGGCCCCGTGTGCGGACTGTGCTGTTAGTGTGACAGTGTGTGTGTGTGTGTGTGTGTGTGTGTTTGGGGAAACCCCACTCTGTCTGCCTGTAACAAAAAGTTGATGGGTGTTTGTGTGTGTTTCTTCTGTATGTGTGTGTCGGGACCACGTTTGTATGTTAGGGCAGATTCAAGTGCCAGTGTGAATGCTGTGTTGTGAGTGTGATAGTGTGTGTGTGTGTGTGTGTGTTTGCGGAAACCATTGTGCATGACTGTAAGTAAAAGTCAATGGGAGTTTGTGTGTGTTTCTTGTGTATGTGTGTGTCGGGGCCACGTTTGTGAGTATGTTAGGGCAGTTCCAACTGTTGATGGCTATGCCGGGGACCCAGTGTGAGTGCTGTGTTGTGCGTGTGATAGTGTATGTGTGTGTGTGTGTGTGTGTGTTTTGCTGGATACCATTGTGTATGTCTGTAAGAAAAAGTCGTAGGGTGTTTTTGTGTGTTTCTTCTGCATGTGTGTTTCGGGACCACGTTTGTGAATATGTTAAGGTAATTCCAAGTGTTCATGGTTCTGCTGGAGATCCAATGTGAGTGCTCTGTCGTGAGTGTGACTTTTGTGTGTGTGTGTGTGTGTGTGTTTGCAGGAAACCATTGTGTATGCCTGCAAGAAAAAGTCGATGGGTGTTTGTGTGTGTTATTTGTATATGTGTGTGTCAGGACCATGTTTGTGATTATGTTAAAGCAGTTCCAAGTGTTGACGGCTGTGTTGGAGACCCAGTGTGAGTGCTGTGTTGTGAGTGTGATAGTGTGTGTGTGTCTGTGTGTGTTTCAGAACCCCCTGTGTACGCCTGTAAGAAAAATTCAATGGGTGTTTCTGTGTGTTTCTTGTGTATGTGTGTGTCGGGAAAACGTTTGTGAGTATGTTAGGGCAGTTCCAAGTGTTGATGGCTCTGCCGAGGCCCAGTGTGAGTGCTGTGTTGCGAGTGTGACAGTGTGTGTGTGTGTGTGTGTTTTCGGGTAACCATTGTGTATGCCTGTATGAAAATGTCGATGGGTGTATTTGTGTGTTCTTGCGTATTGTGTTTCAGATCCACATTTGTGAGTGTGTGAGGGCAGTTCCAAATGTTTATGAGTTTGCTGGATATCCAGTGTGAGTGTGTGTTGTGAGTGTGACAGTGTGTGTGCGTGTCTGTGTGTGTGTTTGCAGGAAACCAGTCTGTATGCCTATAAGAAAAATTCGATGGGTGTTTGTGTGTGTTTCTTCTGTATGTGTGTGTCGGGACCACATTTGTGAATATGTTAGGGCAGTTCCAAGTGTTGATGGCTCTGCTGGAGACCCAGTGAGAGTGCTGTGTTGTGAGTGTGAAAGTGTGTGTGTGTCTGTGTGTGTGTGTGTGTGTTTGGGGGAACCCCACAGTGTATGCTTCTAAGAAAAAGTCGATGGGTGTTTGTGTGTGTTTCTTGTGTATGTGTGTGTCGGGACCACGTATGTGAGTATGTTGTGGCAGTTCCAAGTGCCAGTGTGAATGCTGTGTTGTGAGTGTGGCAGTGTGTGTTTCTGTGTGTGTTTGTGTTGGCGGGAAAACATTGTGTATGCCTGTAAGAATAAGTCGATGGATGTTTGCGTGAGTTTCATGTATATGTGTGTGTCACAACCACATTTGTCAATATTTTAGGGCAGTTCCAAGTGTTGATGGTTCTGCTGGATACCCATTGTGAGTGCTGTGTTGTAAGTGTGACTGTGTGTGTGTGTGTTCCAGGAAACCGTTGTGTACACCTTTAAGAAAAGTCGATGGGTGTTTGTGTGTGTTTCTTGTGTATGTGTGTGTCGGTAAAACGTTTGTGAGTATGTTAGGGCAGTTCCAAGTGTTGATGGCTATGCCGGGGACCCAGTGTGAGTGCTGTGTTGTGCGTGTGATAGTGTATGTGTGTGTGTGTGTGTGTGTGTTTTGCTGGATACCATTGTGTATGTCTGTAAGAAAAAGTCGTAGGGTGTTTTTGTGTGTTTCTTCTGCATGTGTGTTTCGGGACCACGTTTGTGAATATGTTAAGGTAATTCCAAGTGTTCATGGCTCTGCTGGAGATCCAATGTGAGTGCTCTGTCGTGAGTGTGACTTGTGTGTGTGTGTGTGTGTGTGTGTGTGTGTGTTTGCAGGAAACCATTGTGTATGCCTGCAAGAAAAAGTCGATGGGTGTTTGTGTGTGTTATTTGTATATGTGTGTGTCAGGACCATGTTTGTGATTATGTTAAAGCAGTTTCAAGTGTTGACGGCTGTGTTGGAGACCCAGTGTGAGTGCGGTGTTGTGAGTGTGATAGTGTGTGTGTGTCTGTGTGTGTTTCAGAACCCCCTGTGTACGCCTGTAAGAAAAATTCCATGGGTGTTTGTGTGTGTTTCTTGTGTATGTGTGTGTCGGGAAAACGTTTGTGAGTATGTTAGGGCAGTTCCAAGTGTTGATGGCTCTGCCGAGGCCCAGTGTGAGTGCTGTGTTGCGAGTGTGACAGTGTGTGTGTGTGTGTGTGTGTGTGTGTTTTCCGGTAACCATTGT
The DNA here is from genome assembly GCF_023065955.2 of Ursus arctos. Taxonomy (NCBI): domain Eukaryota; kingdom Metazoa; phylum Chordata; class Mammalia; order Carnivora; family Ursidae; genus Ursus; species Ursus arctos. Next base: position 4,184,144 of record NC_079874.1, read on the forward strand.
GTATGCCTGTATGAAAAAGTTGATGGGTGTATTTGTGTGTTCTTGCGTATTGTGTTTCAGATCCACATTTGTGAGTGTGTGAGGGCAGTTCCAAGTGTTGATGTCTCTGCCGAGGTACAGAGTGAGTGCTGTGTTGTGAGTGTGAGAGTGTGTGTGTGTGTGTGTATGTGTGTTTTCGGGTAACCATTGTGTATGCCTGTATGAAAAAGTCGATGGGTGTATTTGTGTGTTCTTGCGTATTGTGTTTCAGATCCACATTTCTGAGTGTGTGAGGGCAGTTCCAAGTGTTCACGAGTTTGCTGGATATCCAGTGTGAGTGTGTGTTGTGAGTGTGACAGTGTGTGTGCGTGTCTGTGTGTGTGTTTGCAGGAAACCAGTCTGTATGCCTATAAGAAAAATTCCATGGGTGTTTGTGTGTGTTTCTTCTGTATGTGTGTGTCGGGACCACATTTGTGAATATGTTAGGGCAGTTCCAAGTGTTGATGGCTCTGCTGGAGACCCAGTGAGAGTGCTGTGTTGTGAGTGTGATAGTGTGTGTGTGTCTCTGTGTGTGTGTGTGTGTTTGGGGGAACCCCACAGTGTATGCTTCTAAGAAAAAGTCGATGGGTGTTTGTGTGTGTTTCTTGTGTATGTGTGTGTCGGGCCACGTATGTGAGTATGTTGTGGCAGTTCCAACTGCCAGTGTGAATGCTGTGTTGTGAGTGTGACAGTGTGTGTTTCTGTGTGTGTTTGTGTTGGCGGGAAAACATTGTGTATGCCTGTAAGAATAAGTCGATGGATGTGTGTGTGAGTTTCATGTGTATGTGTGTGTCGCAACCACATTTGTCAATATTTTAGGGCAGTTCCAAGTGTTGATGGTTCTGCTGGATACCCATTGTGAGTGCTGTGTTGTAAGTGTGACTGTGTGTGTGTGTTCACGGGAAACCGTTGTGTATGCCTGTAAGAAAAGGTCGATGGGTGTTTGTGTGTGTTTCTGGTGTATGTGTGTGTCGGTAAAACGTTTGTGAGTATGTTAGTGCAATTCCAAGTGTTGATGGCTCTGCAGAGGCCCAGTGTGCGTACTGTGCTGTTAGTGTGACAGTGTGTTTGTGTGTGTGTGTGTGTGTGTTTGGGGAAACCCCACTCTGTCTGCCTGTAACAAAAAGTTGATGGGTGTTTGTGTGTGTTTCTTGTGTATGTGTGTGTCGGGACCACGTTTGTTTGTATGTTAGGGCAGATTCAAGTGCCAGTGTGAATGCTGTTTTGTGAGTGTGATAGTGTGTGTGTGTGTGTTTGCGGAAACCATTGTGCATGACTGTAAGTAAAAGTCAATGGGAGTTTGTGTGTGTTTCTTGTGTATGTGTGTGTTGGGACCACGTTTGTGAGTATGTTAGGGCAGTTCCAACTGTTGATGGCTATGCCGGGGTCCCAGTGTGAGTGCTGTGTTGTGCGTGTGATAGTGTATGTGTGTGTGTGTGTGTGTGTTTTGCTGGATACCATTGTGTATGTCTGTAAGAAAAAGTCGTAGGGTGTTTTTGTGTGTTTCTTCTGCATGTGTGTTTCGGGACCACGTTTGTGAATATGTTAAGGTAATTCCAAGTGTTCATGGCTCTGCTGGAGATCCAATGTGAGTGCTCTGTCGTGAGTGTGACTTTTGTGTGTGTGTGTGTGTGTGTGTTTGCAGGAAACCATTGTGTATGCCTGCAAGAAAAAGTGGATGGGTGTTTGTGTGTGTTATTTGTATATGTGTGTGTCAGGACCATGTTTGTGATTATGTTAAAGCAGTTCCAAGTGTTGACGGCTGTGTTGGAGACCCAGTGTGAGTGCTGTGTTGTGAGTGTGATAGTGTGTGTGTGTCTGTGTGTGTTTCAGAACCCCCTGTGTACGCCTGTAAGAAAAATTCCATGGGTGTTTGTGTGTGTTTCTTGTGTATGTGTGTGTCGGGAAAACGTTTGTGAGTATGTTAGGGCAGTTCCAAGTGTTGATGGCTCTGCCGAGGCCCAGTGTGAGTGCTGTGTTGCGAGTGTGACAGTGTCTTTGTGTGTGTGTGTGTGTTTTCCGGTAACCATTGTGTATGCCTGTATGAAAAAGTCGATGGGTGTATTTGTGTGTTCTTGCGTATTGTGTTTCAGATCCACATTTGTGAGAGTGTGAGGGCAGTTCCAACTGTTGATGTCTCTGCCGAGGTACAGTGTGAGTGCTGTGTTGTGAGTGTGAGAGTGTGTGTGTGTGTGTGTGTGTTTTCGGGTAACCATTGTGTATGCCTGTATGAAAAAGTCGATGGGTGTATTTGTGTGTTCTTGCGTATTGTGTTTCAGATCCACATTTCTGAGTGTGTGAGGGCAGTTCCAAGTGTTCATGAGTTTGCTGCATATCCAGTGTGAGTGTGTGTTGTGAGTGTGACAGTGTGTGTGCGTGTCTGTGTGTGTGTTTGCAGGAAACCAGTCTGTATGCCTATAAGAAAAATTCCATGGGTGTTTGTGTGTGTTTCTTCTGTATGTGTGTGTCGGGACCACATTTGTGAATATGTTAGGGCAGTTCCAAGTGTTGATGGCTCTGCTGGAGACCCAGTGAGAGTGCTGTGTTGTGAGTGTGATAGTGTGTGTGTCTCTGTGTGTGTGTGTGTTTGGGGGAACCCCACAGTGTATGCTTCTAAGAAAAAGTCGATGGGTGTTTGTGTGTGTTTCTTGTGTATGTGTGTGTCGGGCCACGTATGTGAGTATGTTGTGGCAGTTCCAACTGCCAGTGTGAATGCTGTGTTGTGAGTGTGGCAGTGTGTGTTTCTGTGTGTGTTTGTGTTGGCGGGAAAACATTGTGTATGCCTCTAAGAATAAGTCGATGGATGTTTGTGTGAGTTTCATGTGTATGTGTGTGTCGCGACCACATTTGTCAATATTTTAGGGCAGTTCCAAGTGTTGATGGTTCTGCTGGATACCCATTGTGAATGCTGTGTTGTAAGTGTGACTCTGTGTGTGTGTGTTCGCGGGAAACCGTTGTGTATGCCTGTAAGAAAAAGTCGATGGGTGTTTGAGTGTGTTTCTTGTGTATGTGTGTGTCGGGAAAACGTTTGTGAGTATGTTAGGGCAGTTCCAAGTGTTGATGGCTCTGCCGAGGCCCAGTGTGCGTACTGTGTTGTTAGTGTGACAGTGTGTGTGTGTGTGTGTGTGTGTGTTTGGGGAAACCCCACTCTGTCTGCTTGTAACAAAATGTTGATGGGTGTTTGTGTGTGTTTTTGTGTATGTGTGTGTCGGGACCACGTTTGTTTGTATGTTAGGGCAGATTCAAGTGCCAGTGTGAATGCTGTGTTGTGAGTGTGATAGTGTGTGTGTGTGTGTTTGCGGAAACCATTGTGCATGACTGTAAGTAAAAGTCAATGGGAGTTTGTGTGTGTTTCTTGTGTATGTGTGTGTCGGGACCACGTTTGTGAGTATGTTAGGGCACTTCCAACTGTTGATGGCTATGCCGGGGACCCAGTGTGAGTGTTGTGTTGTGCGTGTGATAGTGTATGTGTGTGTGTGTGTGTGTTTTGCTGGATACCATTGTGTATGTCTGTAAGAAAAAGTCGTAGGGTGTTTTTGTGTGTTTCTTCTGCAAGTGTGTTTCGGGACCACGTTTGTGAATATGTTAAAGTAATTCCAAGTTTTCATGGCTCTGCTGGAGATCCAATGTGAGTGCTCTGTCGTGAGTGTGACTTTTGTGTGTGTGTGTGTGTGTGTGTGTGTGTTTGCAGGAAACCATTGTGTATGCCTGCAAGAAAAAGTCGATGGGTGTTTGTGTGTGTTATTTGTATATGTGTGTGTCAGGACCATGTTTGTGATTATGTTAAAGCAGTTCCAAGTGTTGACGGCTGTGTTGGAGACCCAGTGTGAGTGCGGTGTTGTGAGTGTGATAGTGTGTGTGTGTCTGTGTGTGTTTCAGAACCCCCTGTGTACGCCTGTAAGAAAAATTCCATGGGTGTTTGTGTGTGTTTCTTGTGTATGTGTGTGTCGGGAAAACGTTTGTGAGTATGTTAGGGCAGTTCCAAGTGTTGATGGCTCTGCCGAGGCCCAGTGTGAGTGCTGTGTTGCGAGTGTGACAGTGTGTGTGTGTGTGTGTGTTTTCCGGTAACCATTGTGTATGCCTGTATGAAAAAGTCGATGGGTGTATTTGTGTGTTCTTGCGTATTGTGTTTCAGATCCACATTTGTGAGTGTGTGAGGGCAGTTCCAAGTGTTGATGTCTCTGCCGAGGTACAGAGTGAGTGCTGTGTTGTGAGTGTGTGTGTGTGTGTGTGTGTGTGTGTGTGTGTTTTCGGGTAACCATTGTGTATGCCTGTATGAAAAAGTCGATGGGTGTATTTGTGTGTTCTTGCGTATTGTGTTTCAGATCCACATTTCTGAGTGTGTGAGGGCAGTTCCAAGTGTTCACGAGTTTGCTGGATATCCAGTGTGAGTGTGTGTTGTGAGTGTGACAGTGTGTGTGCGTGTCTGTGTGTGTGTTTGCAGGAAACCAGTCTGTATGCCTATAAGAAAAATTCCATGGGTGTTTGTGTGTGTTTCTTCTGTATGTGTGTGTCGGGACCACATTTGTGAATATGTTAGGGCAGTTCCAAGTGTTGATGGCTCTGCTGGAGACCCAGTGAGAGTGCTGTGTTGTGAGTGTGATAGTGTGTGTGGGTCTCTGTGTGTGTGTGTGTTTGGGGGAACCCCACAGTGTATGCTTCTAAGAAAAAGTCAATGGGTGTTTGTGTGTGTTTCTTGTGTATGTGTGTGTCGGGACCACGTATGTGAGTATGTTGTGGCAGTTCCAAGTGCCAGTGTGAATGCTGTGTTGTGAGTGTGGCAGTGTGTGTTTCTGTGTGTGTTTGTGTTGGCGGGAAAACATTGTGTATGCCTGTAAGAATAAGTCGATGGATGTGTGTGTGAGTTTCATGTGTATGTGTGTGTCGCGACCACATTTGTCAATATTTTAGGGCAGTTCCAAGTGTTGATGGTTCTGCTGGATACCCATTGTGAGTGCTGTGTTGTAAGTGTGACTCTGTGTGTGTGTGTTCGCTGGAAACCGTTGTGTATGCCTGTAAGAAAAAGTCGATGGGTGTTTGTGTGTGTTTCTTGTGTATGTGTGTGTCGGGAAAACGTTTGTGAGTATGTTAGGGCAGTTCCAAGTGTTGATGGCTCTGCCGAGGCCCAGTGTGCGTACTGTGCTGTTAGTGTGACAGTGTGTGTGTGTGTGTGTGTGTGTGTGTTTGGGGAAACCCCACTCTGTCTGCCTGTAACAAAATGTTGATGGGTGTTTGTGTGTGTTTCTTGTGTATGTGTGTGTCGGGACCACGTTTGTTTGTATGTTAGGGCAGATTCAAGTGCCAGTGTGAATGCTGTGTTGTGAGTGTGATAGTGTGTGTGTGTGTGTGTTTGCGGAAACCATTGTGCATGACTGTAAGTAAAAGTCAATGGGAGTTTGTGTGTGTTTCTTGTGTATGTGTGTGTCGGGACCACGTTTGTGAGTATGTTAGGGCAGTTCCAACTGTTGATGGCTATGCCGGGGACCCAGTGTGAGTGCTGTGTTGTGCGTGTGATAGTGTATGTGTGTGTGTGTGTGTGTGTGTTTTGCTGGATACCATTGTGTATGTCTGTAAGAAAAAGTCGTAGGGTGTTTTTGTGTGTTTCTTCTGCATGTGTGTTTCGGGACCACGTTTGTGAATATGTTAAGGTAATTCCAAGTGTTCATGGCTCTGCTGGAGATCCAATGTGAGTGCTCTGTCGTGAGTGTGACTTTTGTGTGTGTGTGTGTGTGTTTGCAGGAAACCATTGTGTATGCAGGCCAGAAAAATTCGATGGGTGTTTGTGTGTGTTATTTGTATATGTGTGTGTCAGGACCATGTTTGTGATTATGTTAAAGCAGTTCCAAGTGTTGACGGCTGTGTTGGAGACCCAGTGTGAGTGCGGTGTTGTGAGTATGATAGTGTGTGTGTGTCTGTGTGTGTTTCAGAACCCCCTGTGTACGCCTGTAAGAAAAATTCCATGGGTGTTTGTGTGTGTTTCTTGTGTATGTGTGTGTCGGGAAAACGTTTGTGAGTATGTTAGGGCAGTTCCAAGTGTTGATGGCTCTGCCGAGGCCCAGTGTGAGTGCTGTGTTGCGAGTGTGACAGTGTGTGTGTGTGTGTGTGTGTGTTTTCCGGTAACCATTGTGTATGCCTGTATGAAAAAGTCGATGGGTGTATTTGTGTGTTCTTGCGTATTGTGTTTCAGATCCACATTTGTGAGAGTGTGAGGGCAGTTCCAACTGTTGATGTCTCTGCCGAGGTACAGAGTTAGTGCTGTGTTGTGAGTGTGAGAGTGTGTGTGTGTGTGTGTGTGTGTTTTCGGGTAACCATTGTGTATGCCTGTATGAAAAAGTCGATGGGTGTATTTGTGTGTTCTTGCGTATAGTGTTTCAGATCCACATTTGTGAGTGTGTGAGGGCAGTTCCAAGTGTTCACGAGTTTGCTGGATATCCAGTGTGAGTGTGTGTTGTGAGTGTGACAGTGTGTGTGCGTGTCTGTGTGTGTGTTTGCAGGAAACCAGTCTGTATGCCTATAAGAAAAATTCCATGGGTGTTTGTGTGTGTTTCTTCTGTATGTGTGTGTCGGGACCACATTTGTGAATATGTTAGGGCAGTTCCAAGTGTTGATGGCTCTGCTGGAGACCCAGTGAGAGTGCTGTGTTGTGAGTGTGATAGTGTGTGTGTGTCTCTGTGTGTGTGTGTGTTTGGGGGAACCCCACAGTGTATGCTTCTAAGAAAAAGTCGATGGGTGTTTGTGTGTGTTTCTTGTGTATGTGTGTGTCGGGACCACGTATGTGAGTATGTTGTGGCAGTTCCAAGTGCCAGTGTGAATGCTGTGTTGTGAGTGTGGCAGTGTGTGTTTCTGTGTGTGTTTGTGTTGGCGGGAAAACATTGTGTATGCCTGTAAGAATAAGTCGATGGATGTGTGTGTGAGTTTCATGTGTATGTGTGTGTCGCGACCACATTTGTCAATATTTTAGGGCAGTTCCAAGTGTTGATGGTTCTGCTGGATACCCATTGTGAGTCCTGTGTTGTAAGTGTGACTGTGTGTGTGTGTGTTCACGGGAAACTGTTGTGTATGCCTGTAAGAAAAAGTCGATGGGTGTTTGTGTGTGTTTCTTGTGTATGTGTGTGTCGGGAAAACGTTTGTGAGTATGTTAGGGCAGTTCCAAGTGTTGATGGCTCTGCCGAGGCCCAGTGTGCGTACTGTGCTGTTAGTGTGACAGTGTGTGTGTGTGTGTGTGTGTGTGTGTGTGTGTTTGGGGAAACCCCACTCTGTCTGCCTGTAACAAAATGTTGATGGGTGTTTGTGTGTGTTTCTTGTGTATGTGTGTGTCGGGACCACGTTTGTTTGTATGTTAGGGCAGATTCAAGTGCCAGTGTGAACGCTGTGTTGTGAGTGTGAGAGTGTGTGTGTGTGTGTGTTTGCGGAAACCATTGTGCATGACTGTAAGTAAAAGTCAATGGGAGTTTGTGTGTGTTTCTTGTGTATGTGTGTGTCGGGACCACGTTTGTGAGTATGTTAGGGCAGTTCCAACTGTTGATGGCTATGCCGGGGACCCAGTGTGAGTGCTGTGTTGTGCGTGTGATAGTGTATGTGTGTGTGTGTGTGTGTTTAGCCGGATACCATTGTGTATGTCTGTAAGAAAAAGTCGTAGGGTGTTTTTGTGTGTTTCTTCTGCATGTGTGTTTCGGGACCACGTTTGTGAATATGTTAAGGTAATTCCAAGTGTTCATGGCTCTGCTGGAGATCCAATGTGAGTGCTCTGTCGTGAGTGTGACTTTTGTGTGTGTGTGTGTGTGTGTGTGTTTGCAGGAAACCATTGTGTATGCCTGCAAGAAAAAGTCGATGGGTGTTTGTGTGTGTTATATGTATATGTCTGTGTCAGGAACATGTTTGTGATTATTTTAAAGCAGTTCCAAGTGTTGACGGCTGTGTTGGAGACCCAGTGTGAGTGCTATGTTGTGAGTGTGAGAGTGTGTGTGTGTCTGTCTGTGTTTCAGAACCCCCTGTGTACGCCTGTAAGAAAAATTCCATGGGTGTTTGTGTGTGTTTCTTGTGTATGTGTGTTTCGGGAAAACGTTTGTGAGTATGTGAGGCCAGTTCCAAGTGTTGATGGCTCTGCCGAGGCCCAGTGTGAGTGCTGTGTTGTGAGTGTGAGAGTGTGTGTGTGTGTGTGTGTGTGTTTTCGGGTAACCATTGTGTATGCCTGTATGAAAAAGTCGATGGGTGTATTTGTGTGTTCTTGCGTATTGTGTTTCAGATCCACATTTGTGAGTGTGTGAGGGCAGTTCCAAGTGTTGATGTCTCTGCCGAGGTACAGAGTGAGTGCTGTGTTGTGAGTGTGAGAGTTTGTGTGTGTGTGTGTGTGTTTTCGGGTAACCATTGTGTATGCCTGTATGAAAAAGTCGATGGGTGTATTTGTGTGTTCTTGCGTATTGTGTTTCAGATCCACATTTGTGAGTGTGTGAGGGCAGTTCCAAGTGTTCATGAGTTTGCTGGATATCCAGTGTGAGTGTGTGTTGTGAGTGTGACAGTGTGTGTGCGTGTCTGTGTGTGTGTTTGCAGGAAACCAGCCTGTATGCCTATAAGAAAAATTCCATGGGTGTTTGTGTGTGTTTCTTCTGTATGTGTGTGTCGGGACCACATTTGTGAATATGTTAGGGCAGTTCCAAGTGTTGATGGCTCTGCTGGAGACCCAGTGAGAGTGCTGTGTTGTGAGTGTGACAGTGTGTGTGTGTCTATGTGTGTGTGTGTGTGTTTGGGGCAACCCCACAGTGTATGCTTCTAAGAAAAAGTCGATGGGTGTTTGTGTGTGTTTCTTGTGTATGTGTGTGTCGGGACCACGTATGTGAGTATGTTGTGGCAGTTCCAAGTGCCAGTGTGAATGCTGTGTTGTGAGTGTGGCAGTGTGTGTTTATGTGTGTGTCTGTGTTGGCGGGAAAACATTGTGTATGCCTGTAAGAATAAGTCGATGGATGTGTGTGTGAGTTTCATGTGTATGTGTGTGTCGCGACCACATTTGTCAATATTTTAGAGCAGTTCCAAGTGTTGATGGTTCTGCTGGATACCCATTGTGAGTGCTGTGTTGTAAGTGTGACTGTGTGTGTGTGTTCACGGGAAACCGTTGTGTATGCCTGTAAGAAAAGGTCGATGGGTGTTTGTGTGTGTTTCTGGTGTATGTGTGTGTCGGTAAAACGTTTGTGAGTATGTTAGTGCAGTTCCAAGTGTTGATGGCTCTGCAGAGGCCCAGTGTGCGTACTGTGCTGTTAGTGTGACAGTGTGTTTGTGTGTGTGTGTGTGTGTGTTTGTGGAAACCCCACTCTGTCTGCCTATAACAAAAAGTTGATGGGTGTTTGTGTGTGTTTCTTGTGTATGTGTGTGTCGGGACCACGTTTGTTTGTATGTTAGGGCAGATTCAAGTGCCAGTGTGAATGCTGTGTTGTGAGTGTGATAGTGTGTGTGTGTGTGTTTGCGGAAACCATTGTGCATGACTGTAAGTAAAAGTCAATGGGAGTTTGTGTGTGTTTCTTGTGTATGTGTGTGTTGGGACCACGTTTGTGAGTATGTTAGGGCAGTTCCAACTGTTGATGGCTATGCCGGGGACCCAGTGTGAGTGCTGTGTTGTGCGTGTGATAGTGTATGTGTGTGTGTGTGTGTGTGTTTTGCTGGATACCATTGTGTATGTCTGTAAGAAAAAGTCGTAGGGTGTTTTTGTGTGTTTCTTCTGCATGTGTGTTTCGGGACCACGTTTGTGAATATGTTAAGGTAATTCCAAGTGTTCATGGCTCTGCTGGAGATCCAATGTGAGTGCTCTGTCCTGAGTGTGACTTTTGTGTGTGTGTGTGTGTGTGTGTGTGTTTGCAGGAAACCATTGTGTATGCCTGCAAGAAAAAGTCGATGGGTGTTTGTGTGTGTTATTTGTATATGTGTGTGTCAGGACCATGTTTGTGATTATGTTAAAGCAGTTCCAAGTGTTGACGGCTGTGTTGGAGACCCAGTGTGAGTGCTGTGTTGTGAGTGTGATAGTGTGTGTGTGTCTGTGTGTGTTTCAGAACCCCCTGTGTATGCCTGTAAGAAAAATTCCATGGGTGTTTGTGTGTGTTTCTTGTGTATGTGTGTGTCGGGAAAACGTTTGTGAGTATGTTAGGGCAGTTCCAAGTGTTGATGGCTCTGCCGAGGCCCAGTGTGAGTGCTGTGTTGCGAGTGTGACAGTGTGTGTGTGTGTGTGTGTGTGTGTTTTCTGGTAACCATTGTGTATGCCTGTATGAAAAAGTCGATGGGTGTATTTGTGTTCTTGCGTATTGTGTTTCAGATCCACATTTCTGAGTGTGTGAGGGCAGTTCCAAGTGTTCACGAGTTTGCTGGATATCCAGTGTGAGTGTGTGTTGTGAGTGTGACAGTGTGTGTGCGTGTCTGTGTGTGTGTTTGCAGGAAACCAGTCTGTATGCCTATAAGAAAAATTCCATGGGTGTTTGTGTGTGTTTCTTCTGTATGTGTGTGTCGGGACCACATTTGTGAATATGTTAGGGCAGTTCCAAGTGTTGATGGCTCTGCTGGAGACCCAGTGAGAGTGCTGTGTTGTGAGTGTGATAGTGTGTGTGTGTCTCTGTGTGTGTGTGTGTTTGGGGGAACCCCACAGTGTATGCTTCTAAGAAAAAGTCAATGGGTGTTTGTGTGTGTTTCTTGTGTATGTGTGTGTCGGGACCACGTATGTGAGTATGTTGTGGCAGTTCCAAGTGCCAGTGTGAATGCTGTGTTGTGAGTGTGGCAGTGTGTGTTTCTGTGTGTGTTTGTGTTGGCGGGAAAACATTGTGTATGCCTGTAAGAATAAGTCGATGGATGTGTGTGTGAGTTTCATGTGTATGTGTGTGTCGCGACCACATTTGTCAATATTTTAGGGCAGTTCCAAGTGTTGATGGTTCTGCTGGATACCCATTGTGAGTGCTGTGTTGTAAGTGTGACTCTGTGTGTGTGTGTTCGCTGGAAACCGTTGTGTATGCCTGTAAGAAAAAGTCGATGGGTGTTTGTGTGTGTTTCTTGTGTATGTGTGTGTCGGGAAAACGTTTGTGAGTATGTTAGGGCAGTTCCAAGTGTTGATGGCTCTGCCGAGGCCCAGTGTGCGTACTGTGCTGTTAGTGTGACAGTGTGTGTGTGTGTGTGTGTGTGTGTGTTTGGGGAAACCCCACTCTGTCTGCCTGTAACAAAATGTTGATGGGTGTTTGTGTGTGTTTCTTGTGTATGTGTGTGTCGGGACCACGTTTGTTTGTATGTTAGGGCAGATTCAAGTGCCAGTGTGAATGCTGTGTTGTGAGTGTGATAGTGTGTGTGTGTGTGTGTTTGCGGAAACCATTGTGCATGACTGTAAGTAAAAGTCAATGGGAGTTTGTGTGTGTTTCTTGTGTATGTGTGTGTCGGGACCACGTTTGTGAGTATGTTAGGGCAGTTCCAACTGTTGATGGCTATGCCGGGGACCCAGTGTGAGTGCTGTGTTGTGCGTGTGATAGTGTATGTGTGTGTGTGTGTGTGTGTTTTGCTGGATACCATTGTGTATGTCTGTAAGAAAAAGTCGTAGGGTGTTTTTGTGTGTTTCTTCTGCATGTGTGTTTCGGGACCACGTTTGTGAATATGTTAAGGTAATTCCAAGTGTTCATGGCTCTGCTGGAGATCCAATGTGAGTGCTCTGTCGTGAGTGTGACTTTTGTGTGTGTGTGTGTGTGTTTGCAGGAAACCATTGTGTATGCATGCAAGAAAAAGTCGATGGGTGTTTGTGTGTGTTATTTGTATATGTGTGTGTCAGGACCATGTTTGTGATTATGTTAAAGCAGTTCCAAGTGTTGACGGCTGTGTTGGAGACCCAGTGTGAGTGCGGTGTTGTGAGTGTGATAGTGTGTGTGTGTCTGTGTGTGTTTCAGAACCCCCTGTGTACGCCTGTAAGAAAAATTCCATGGGTGTTTGTGTGTGTTTCTTGTGTATGTGTGTGTCGGGAAAACGTTTGTGAGTATGTTAGGGCAGTTCCAAGTGTTGATGGCTCTGCCGAGGCCCAGTGTGAGTGCTGTGTTGCGAGTGTGACAGTGTGTGTGTGTGTGTGTGTGTGTTTTCCGGTAACCATTGTGTATGCCTGTATGAAAAAGTCGATGGGTGTATTTGTGTGTTCTTGCGTATTGTGTTTCAGATCCACATTTGTGAGAGTGTGAGGGCAGTTCCAACTGTTGATGTCTCTGCCGAGGTACAGAGTTAGTGCTGTGTTGTGAGTGTGAGAGTGTGTGTGTGTGTGTGTGTGTGTTTTCGGGTAACCATTGTGTATGCCTGTATGAAAAAGTCGATGGGTGTATTTGTGTGTTCTTGCGTATAGTGTTTCAGATCCACATTTGTGAGTGTGTGAGGGCAGTTCCAAGTGTTCACGAGTTTGCTGGATATCCAGTGTGAGTGTGTGTTGTGAGTGTGACAGTGTGTGTGCGTGTCTGTGTGTGTGTTTGCAGGAAACCAGTCTGTATGCCTATAAGAAAAATTCCATGGGTGTTTGTGTGTGTTTCTTCTGTATGTGTGTGTCGGGACCACATTTGTGAATATGTTAGGGCAGTTCCAAGTGTTGATGGCTCTGCTGGAGACCCAGTGAGAGTGCTGTGTTGTGAGTGTGATAGTGTGTGTGTGTCTCTGTGTGTGTGTGTGTTTGGGGGAACCCCACAGTGTATGCTTCTAAGAAAAAGTCGATGGGTGTTTGTGTGTGTTTCTTGTGTATGTGTGTGTCGGGACCACGTATGTGAGTATGTTGTGGCAGTTCCAAGTGCCAGTGTGAATGCTGTGTTGTGAGTGTGGCAGTGTGTGTTTCTGTGTGTGTTTGTGTTGGCGGGAAAACATTGTGTATGCCTGTAAGAATAAGTCGATGGATGTTTGTGTGAGTTTCATGTGTATGTGTGTGTCGCGACCACATTTGTCAATATTTTAGGGCAGTTCCAAGTGTTGATGGTTCTGCTGGATACCCATTGTGAGTCCTGTGTTGTAAGTGTGACTGTGTGTGTGTGTGTTCACGGGAAACTGTTGTGTATGCCTGTAAGAAAAAGTCGATGGGTGTTTGTGTGTGTTTCTTGTGTATGTGTGTGTCGGGAAAACGTTTGTGAGTATGTTAGGGCAGTTCCAAGTGTTGATGGCTCTGCCGAGGCCCAGTGTGCGTACTGTGCTGTTAGTGTGACAGTGTGTGTGTGTGTGTGTGTGTGTGTGTGTGTGTGTTTGGGGAAACCCCACTCTGTCTGCCTGTAACAAAATGTTGATGGGTGTTTGTGTGTGTTTCTTGTGTATGTGTGTGTCGGGACCACGTTTGTTTGTATGTTAGGGCAGATTCAAGTGCCAGTGTGAACGCTGTGTTGTGAGTGTGAGAGTGTGTGTGTGTGTGTGTTTGCGGAAACCATTGTGCATGACTGTAAGTAAAAGTCAATGGGAGTTTGTGTGTGTTTCTTGTGTATGTGTGTGTCGGGACCACGTTTGTGAGTATGTTAGGGCAGTTCCAACTGTTGATGGCTATGCCGGGGACCCAGTGTGAGTGCTGTGTTGTGCGTGTGATAGTGTATGTGTGTGTGTGTGTGTGTTTAGCCGGATACCATTGTGTATGTCTGTAAGAAAAAGTCGTAGGGTGTTTTTGTGTGTTTCTTCTGCATGTGTGTTTCGGGACCACGTTTGTGAATATGTTAAGGTAATTCCAAGTGTTCATGGCTCTGCTGGAGATCCAATGTGAGTGCTCTGTCGTGAGTGTGACTTTTGTGTGTGTGTGTGTGTGTGTGTGTGTTTGCAGGAAACCATTGTGTATGCCTGCAAGAAAAAGTCGATGGGTGTTTGTGTGTGTTATATGTATATGTCTGTGTCAGGAACATGTTTGTGATTATTTTAAAGCAGTTCCAAGTGTTGACGGCTGTGTTGGAGACCCAGTGTGAGTGCTATGTTGTGAGTGTGAGAGTGTGTGTGTGTCTGTCTGTGTTTCAGAACCCCCTGTGTACGCCTGTAAGAAAAATTCCATGGGTGTTTGTGTGTGTTTCTTGTGTATGTGTGTTTCGGGAAAACGTTTGTGAGTATGTGAGGCCAGTTCCAAGTGTTGATGGCACTGCCGAGGCCCAGTGTGAGTGCTGTGTTGTGAGTGTGAGAGTGTGTGTGTGTGTGTGTGTGTGTTTTCGGGTAACCATTGTGTATGCCTGTATGAAAAAGTCGATGGGTGTATTTGTGTGTTCTTGCGTATTGTGTTTCAGATCCACATTTGTGAGTGTGTGAGGGCAGTTCCAAGTGTTGATGTCTCTGCCGAGGTACAGAGTGAGTGCTGTGTTGTGAGTGTGAGAGTTTGTGTGTGTGTGTGTGTGTTTTCGGGTAACCATTGTGTATGCCTGTATGAAAAAGTCGATGGGTGTATTTGTGTGTTCTTGCGTATTGTGTTTCAGATCCACATTTGTGAGTGTGTGAGGGCAGTTCCAAGTGTTCATGAGTTTGCTGGATATCCAGTGTGAGTGTGTGTTGTGAGTGTGACAGTGTGTGTGCGTGTCTGTGTGTGTGTTTGCAGGAAACCAGCCTGTATGCCTATAAGAAAAATTCCATGGGTGTTTGTGTGTGTTTCTTCTGTATGTGTGTGTCGGGACCACATTTGTGAATATGTTAGGGCAGTTCCAAGTGTTGATGGCTCTGCTGGAGACCCAGTGAGAGTGCTGTGTTGTGAGTGTGACAGTGTGTGTGTGTCTATCTGTGTGTGTGTGTGTTTGGGGCAACCCCACAGTGTATGCTTCTAAGAAAAAGTCGATGGGTGTTTGTGTGTGTTTCTTGTGTATGTGTGTGTCGGGACCACGTATGTGAGTATGTTGTGGCAGTTCCAAGTGCCAGTGTGAATGCTGTGTTGTGAGTGTGGCAGTGTGTGTTTTTGTGTGTGTTTGTGTTGGCGGGAAAACATTGTGTATGCCTGTAAGAATAAGTCGATGGATGTGTGTGTGAGTTTCATGTGTATGTGTGTGTCGCGACCACATTTGTCAATATTTTAGAGCAGTTCCAAGTGTTGATGGTTCTGCTGGATACCCATTGTGAGTGCTGTGTTGTAAGTGTGACTGTGTGTGTGTGTTCACGGGAAACCGTTGTGTATGCCTGTAAGAAAAGGTCGATGGGTGTTTGTGTGTGTTTCTGGTGTATGTGTGTGTCGGTAAAACGTTTGTGAGTATGTTAGTGCAGTTCCAAGTGTTGATGGCTCTGCAGAGGCCCAGTGTGCGTACTGTGCTGTTAGTGTGACAGTGTGTTTGTGTGTGTGTGTGTGTGTGTTTGTGGAAACCCCACTCTGTCTGCCTATAACAAAAAGTTGATGGGTGTTTGTGTGTGTTTCTTGTGTATGTGTGTGTCGGGACCACGTTTGTATGTATGTTAGGGCAGATTCAAGTGCCAGTGTGAATGCTGTTTTGTGAGTGTGATAGTGTGTGTGTGTGTGTTTGCGGAAACCATTGTGCATGACTGTAAGTAAAAGTCAATGGGAGTTTGTGTGTGTTTCTTGTGTATGTGTGTGTTGGGACCACGTTTGTGAGTATGTTAGGGCAGTTCCAACTGTTGATAGCTATGCCGGGGACCCAGTGTGAGTGCTGTGTTGTGCGTGTGATAGTGTATGTGTGTGTGTGTGTGTGTGTGTTTTGCTGGATACCATTGTGTATGTCTGTAAGAAAAAGTCGTAGGGTGTTTTTGTGTGTTTCTTCTGCATGTGTGTTTCGGGACCACGTTTGTGAATATGTTAAGGTAATTCCAAGTGTTCATGGCTCTGCTGGAGATCCAATGTGAGTGCTCTGTCGTGAGTGTGACTTTTGTGTGTGTGTGTGTGTGTGTGTGTGTTTGCAGGAAACCATTGTGTATGCCTGCAAGAAAAAGTCGATGGGTGTTTGTGTGTGTTATTTGTATATGTGTGTGTCAGGACCATGTTTGTGATTATGTTAAAGCAGTTCCAAGTGTTGACGGCTGTGTTGGAGACCCAGTGTGAGTGCTGTGTTGTGAGTGTGATAGTGTGTGTGTGTCTGTGTGTGTTTCAGAACCCCCTGTGTACGCCTGTAAGAAAAATTCCATGGCTGTTTGTGTGTGTTTCTTGTGTATGTGTGTGTCGGGAAAACGTTTGTGAGTATGTTAGGGCAGTTCCAAGTGTTGATGGCTCTGCCGAGGCCCAGTGTGAGTGCTGTGTTGCGAGTGTGACAGTGTGTGTGTGTGTGTGTGTGTGTGTGTTTTCTGGTAACCATTGTGTATGCCTGTATGAAAAAGTCGATGGGTGTATTTGTGTTCTTGCGTATTGTGTTTCAGATCCACATTTGTGAGTGTGTGAGGGCAGTTCCAAGTGTTGATGGCTCTGCTGGATACGCACTGTGAGTGCCGTGTTGTGAGTGTGATAGTGTGTGTGCGCGTGTGTTTGCGGGAAACCATTGTGTACGCCTGTAAGAAAATGTCGATGGGTGTTTGTGTGTTTCTTCTGTATGTCTGTGTTGGGAAAACGTTTGTGAGTGTGTGAGGGCAGTTCCAACTGTTGATGTCTCTGCCGAGGTACAGAGTGAGTGCTGTGTTGTGAGTGTGAGAGTGTGTGTGTGTGTGTGTTTTCGGGTAACCATTGTGTATGCCTGTATGAAAAAGTCGATATGTGTATTTGTGTGTTCTTGCGTATTGTGTTTCAGATCCACATTTGTGAGTGTGTGAGGGCAGTTCCAAGTGTTCATGAGTTTGCTGGATATCCAGTGTGAGTGTGTGTTGTGAGTGTGACAGTGTGTGTGCGTGTCTGTGTGTGTGTTTGCAGGAAACCAGCCTGTATGCCTATAAGAAAAATTCCATGGGTGTTTGTGTGTGTTTCTTCTGTATGTGTGTGTCGGGACCACATTTGTGAATATGTTAGGGCAGTTCCAAGTGTTGATGGCTCTGCTGGAGACCCAGTGAGAGTGCTGTGTTGTGAGTGTGACAGTGTGTGTGTGTCTCTGTGTGTGTGTGTGTTTGGGGGAACCCCACAGTGTATGCTTCTAAGAAAAAGTCGATGGGTGTTTGTGTGTGGTTCTTGTGTATGTGTGTGTCGGGACCACGTATGTGAGTATGTTGTGGCAGTTCCAAGTGCCAGTGTGAATGCTGTGTTGTGAGTGTGGCAGTGTGTGTTTCTGTGTGTGTTTGTGTTGGCGGGAAAACATTGTGTATGCCTGAAAGAATATGTCGATGGATGTGTGTGTGAGTTTCATGTGTATGTGTGTGTCGCGACCACATTTGTCAATATTTTAGGGCAGTTCCAAGTGTTGATGGTTCTGCTGGATACCCATTGTGAGTGCTGTGTTGTAAGTGTGACTGTGTGTGTGTGTGTTCGCGGGAAACCGTTGTGTATGCCTGTAAGAAAAAGTCAATGGGTGTTTGTGTGTGTTTCTTGTGTATGTGTGTGTCGGGAAAACGTTTGTGAGTATGTTAGGGCAGTTCCAAGTGTTGATGGCTCTGCCGAGGCCCAGTGTGCGTACTGTGCTTTTAGTGTGACAGTGTGTGTGTGTGTGTGTGTGTGTGTGTGTGTGTGTGTGTTTGGGGAAACCCCACACTGTCTGCCTGTAACAAAATGTTGATGGGTGTTTGTGTGTGTTTCTTGTGTATGTGTGTGTCGGGACCACGTTTGTTTGTATGTTAGGGCAGATTCAAGTGCCAGTGTGAATGCTGTGTTGTGAGAGTGTGTGTGTGTGTGTGTTTGCGGAAACCATTGTGCATGACTGTAAGTAAAAGTCAATGGGAGTTTGTGTGTGTTTCTTGTGTATGTGTGTGTCGGGACCACGTTTGTGAGTATGTTAGGGCAGTTCCAACTGTTGATGGCTATGCCGGGGACCCAGTGTGAGTGCTGTGTTGTGCGTGTGATACTGTATGTGTGTGTGTGTGTGTGTTTTGCTGGATACCATTGTGTATGTCTGTAAGAAAAAGTCGTAGGGTGTTTTTGTGTGTTTCTTCTGCATGTGTGTTTCGGGACCACGTTTGTGAACATGTTAAGGTAATTCCAAGTGTTCATGGCTCTGCTGGAGATCCAATGTGAGTTCTCTGTCGTGAGTGTGACTTTTGTGTGTGTTTGTGTGTGTGTGTGTTTGCAGGAAACCATTGTGTATGCCTGCAAGAAAAAGTCGATGGGTGTTTGTGTGTGTTATTTGTATATGTGTGTGTCAGGACCATGTTTGTGATTATGTTAAAGCAGTTCCAAGTGTTGACGGCTGTGTTGGAGACCCAGTGTGAGTGCTGTGTTGTGAGTGTGATAGTGTGTGTGTGTCTGTGTGTGTTTCAGAACCCCCTGTGTACGCCTGTAAGAAAAATTCCATGGCTGTTTGTGTGTGTTTCTTGTGTATGTGTGTGTCGGGAAAACGTTTGTGAGTATGTTAGGGCAGTTCCAAGTGTTGATGGCTCTGCCGAGGCCCAGTGTGAGTGCTGTGTTGCGAGTGTGACAGTGTGTGTGTGTGTGTGTGTGTGTGTGTTTTCTGGTAACCATTGTGTATGCCTGTATGAAAAAGTCGATGGGTGTATTTGTGTTCTTGCGTATTGTGTTTCAGATCCACATTTGTGAGTGTGTGAGGGCAGTTCCAAGTGTTGATGGCTCTGCTGGATACGCACTGTGAGTGCCGTGTTGTGAGTGTGATAGTGTGTGTGCGCGTGTGTTTGCGGGAAACCATTGTGTACGCCTGTAAGAAAATGTCGATGGGTGTTTGTGTGTTTCTTCTGTATGTCTGTGTTGGGAAAACGTTTGTGAGTGTGTGAGGGCAGTTCCAACTGTTGATGTCTCTGCCGAGGTACAGAGTGAGTGCTGTGTTGTGAGTGTGAGAGTGTGTGTGTGTGTGTGTTTTCGGGTAACCATTGTGTATGCCTGTATGAAAAAGTCGATATGTGTATTTGTGTGTTCTTGCGTATTGTGTTTCAGATCCACATTGTGAGTGTGTGAGGGCAGTTCCAAGTGTTCATGAGTTTGCTGGATATCCAGTGTGAGTGTGTGTTGTGAGTGTGACAGTGTGTGTGCGTGTCTGTGTGTGTGTTTGCAGGAAACCAGTCTGTATGCGTATAAGAAAAATTCCATGGGTGTTTGTGTGTGTTTCTTCTGTATGTGTGTGTCGGGACCACATTTGTGAATATGTTAGGGCAGTTCCAAGTGTTGATGGCTCTGCTGGAGACCCAGTGAGAGTGCTGTGTTGTGAGTGTGACAGTGTGTGTGTGTCTCTGTGTGTGTGTGTGTTTGGGGGAACCCCACAGTGTATGCTTCTAAGAAAAAGTCGATGGGTGTTTGTGTGTGGTTCTTGTGTATGTGTGTGTCGGGACCACGTATGTGAGTATGTTGTGGCAGTTCCAAGTGCCAGTGTGAATGCTGTGTTGTGAGTGTGGCAGTGTGTGTTTCTGTGTGTGTTTGTGTTGGCGGGAAAACATTGTGTATGCCTGTAAGAATATGTCGATGGATGTGTGTGTGAGTTTCATGTGTATGTGTGTGTCGCGACCACATTTGTCAATATTTTAGGGCAGTTCCAAGTGTTGATGGTTCTGCTGGATACCCATTGTGAGTGCTGTGTTGTAAGTGTGACTGTGTGTGTGTGTGTTCGCGGGAAACCGTTGTGTATGCCTGTAAGAAAAAGTCAATGGGTGTTTGTGTGTGTTTCTTGTGTATGTGTGTGTCGGGAAAACGTTTGTGAGTATGTTAGGGCAGTTCCAAGTGTTGATGGCTCTGCCGAGGCCCAGTGTGCGTACTGCGCTTTTAGTGTGACAGTGTGTGTGTGTGTGTGTGTGTGTGTTTGGGGAAACCCCACTCTGTCTGCCTGTAACAAAATGTTGATGGGTGTTTGTGTGTGTTTCTTGTGTATGTGTGTGTCGGGACCACGTTTGTTTGTATGTTAGGGCAGATTCAAGTGCCAGTGTGAATGCTGTGTTGTGAGAGTGTGTGTGTGTGTGTGTTTGCGGAAACCATTGTGCATGACTGTAAGTAAAAGTCAATGGGAGTTTGTGTGTGTTTCTTGTGTATGTGTGTGTCGGGACCACGTTTGTGAGTATGTTAGGGCAGTTCCAACTGTTGATGGCTATGCCGGGGACCCAGTGTGAGTGCTGTGTTGTGCGTGTGATAGTGTATGTGTGTGTGTGTGTGTGTGTTTTGCTGGATAACATTGTGTATGTCTGTAAGAAAAAGTCGTAGGGTGTTTTTGTGTGTTTCTTCTGCATGTGTGTTTCGGGACCACGTTTGTGAACATGTTAAGGTAATTCCAAGTGTTCATGGCTCTGCTGGAGATCCAATGTGAGTTCTCTGTCGTGAGTGTGACTTTTGTGTGTGTTTGTGTGTGTGTGTGTTTGCAGGAAACCATTGTGTATGCCTGCAAGAAAAAGTCGATGGGTGTTTGTGTGTGTTATTTGTATATGTGTGTGTAAGGACCATGTTTGTGATTATGTTAAAGCAGTTCCAAGTGTTGACGGCTGTGTTGCAGACCCAGTGTGAGTGCTGTGTTGTGAGTGTGATAGTGTGTGTGTGTCTGTGTGTGTTTCAGAACCCCCTGTGTACGCCTGTAAGAAAAACTCCATGGGTGTTTCTGTGTGTTTCTTGTGTATGTGTGTGTCGGGAAAACGTTTGTGAGTATGTTAGGGCAGTTCCAAGTGTTGATGGCTCTGCCGAGGCCCAGTGTGAGTGCTGTGTTTCGAGTGTGACACTGTGTGTGTGTGTGTGTGTGTGTGTTTTCGGGTAACCATTGTTTATGCCTGTATGAAAATGTCGATGGGTGTATTTGTGTGTTCTTGCGTATTGTGTTTCAGATCCACATTTGTGAGTGTGTGAGGGCAGTTCCAAGTGTTCACGAGTTTGCTGGATATCCAGTGTGAGTGTGTGTTGTGAGTGTGACAGTGTGTGTGCGTGTCTGTGTGTGTGTTTGCAGGAAACCAGTCTGTATGCCTATAAGAAAAATTCGATGGGTGTTTGTGTGTGTTTCTTCTGTATTTGTGTGTCGGGACCACATTTGTGAATATGTTAGGGCAGTTCCAAGTGTTGATGGCTCTGCTGGAGACCCAGTGAGAGTGCTGTGTTGTGAGTGTGACAGTGTGTGTGTGTCTCTGTGTGTGTGTGTGTTTGGGGGAACCCCACAGTGTATGCTTCTAAGAAAAAGTCGATGGGTGTTTGTGTGTGTTTCTTGTGTATGTGTGTGTCGGGACCACGTATGTGAGTATGTTGTGGCAGTTCCAAGTGCCAGTGTGAATGCTGTGTTGTGAGTGTGGCAGTGTGTGTTTCTGTGTGTGTTTGTGTTGGCGGGAACACATTGTGTATGCCTGTAAGAATAAGTCGATGGATGTGTGTGTGAGTTTCATGTGTATGTGTGTGTCGCGACCACATTTGTCAATATTTTAGGGCAGTTCCAAGTGTTGATGGTTCTGCTGGATACCCATTGTGAGTGCTGTGTTGTAAGTGTGACTGTGTGTGTGTGTGTTCGCGGGAAACCGTTGTGTATGCCTGTAAGAAAAAGTCGATGGGTGTTTGTGTGTGTTTCTTGTGTATGTGTGTGTCGGGAAAACGTTTGTGAGTATGTTAGGGCAGTTCCAAGTGTTGATGGCTCTGCCGAGGCCCAGTGTGCGTACTGTGCTGTTAGTGTGACAGTGTGTGTGTGTGTGTGTGTTTGGGGAAACCCCACTCTGTCTGCCTGTAACAAAATGTTGATGGGTGTTTGTGTGTGTTTCTTGTGTATGTGTGTGTCGGGACCACGTTTGTTTGTATGTTAGGGCAGATTCAAGTGCCAGTGTGAACGCTGTGTTGTGAGTGTGAGAGTGTGTGTGTGTGTGTGTTTGCGGAATCCATTGTGCATGACTGTAAGTAAAAGTCAATGGGAGTTTGTGTGTGTTTCTTGTGTATGTGTGTGTCGGGACCACGTTTGTGAGTATGTTAGGGCACTTCCAACTGTTGATGGCTATGCCGGGGACCCAGTGTGAGTGCTGTGTTGTGCGTGTGATAGTGTATGTGTGTGTGTGTGTGTTTTGCTGGATACCATTGTGTATGTCTGTAAGAAAAAGTCGTAGTGTGTTTTTGTGTGTTTCTTCTGCATGTGTGTTTCGGGACCACGTTTGTGAATATGTTAAGGTAATTCCAAGTGTTCATGGCTCTGCTGGAGATCCAATGTGAGTGCTCTGTCGTGAGTGTGACTTTTGTGTGTGTGTGTGTGTGTGTGTGTTTGCAGGAAACCATTGTGTATGCCTGCAAGAAAAAGTCGATGGGTGTTTGTGTGTGTTATTTGTATATGTGTGTGTCAGGACCATGTTTGTGATTATGTTAAAGCAGTTTCAAGTGTTGACGGCTGTGTTGGAGACCCAGTGTGAGTGCGGTGTTGTGAGTGTGATAGTGTGTGTGTGTCTGTGTGTGTTTCAGAACCCCCTGTGTACGCCTGTAAGAAAAATTCCATGGGTGTTTGTGTGTGTTTCTTGTGTATGTGTGTGTCGGGAAAACGTTTGTGAGTATGTTAGGGCAGTTCCAAGTGTTGATGGCTCTGCCGAGGCCCAGTGTGAGTGCTGTGTTGTGAGTGTGACAGTGTGTGTGTGTGTGTGTGTGTGTGTGTGTGTGTTTTCCGGTAACCATTGTGTATGCCTGTATGAAAAAGTTGATGGGTGTATTTGTGTGTTCTTGCGTATTGTGTTTCAGATCCACATTTGTGAGTGTGTGAGGGCAGTTCCAAGTGTTGATGTCTCTGCCGAGGTACAGAGTGAGTGCTGTGTTGTGAGTGTGAGAGTGTGTGTGTGTGTGTGTGTATGTGTGTTTTCGGGTAACCATTGTGTATGCCTGTATGAAAAAGTCGATGGGTGTATTTGTGTGTTCTTGCGTATTGTGTTTCAGATCCACATTTCTGAGTGTGTGAGGGCAGTTCCAAGTGTTCACGAGTTTGCTGGATATCCAGTGTGAGTGTGTGTTGTGAGTGTGACAGTGTGTGTGCGTGTCTGTGTGTGTGTTTGCAGGAAACCAGTCTGTATGCCTATAAGAAAAATTCCATGGGTGTTTGTGTGTGTTTCTTCTGTATGTGTGTGTCGGGACCACATTTGTGAATATGTTAGGGCAGTTCCAAGTGTTGATGGCTCTGCTGGAGACCCAGTGAGAGTGCTGTGTTGTGAGTGTGATAGTGTGTGTGTGTCTCTGTGTGTGTGTGTGTGTTTGGGGGAACCCCACAGTGTATGCTTCTAAGAAAAAGTCGATGGGTGTTTGTGTGTGTTTCTTGTGTATGTGTGTGTCGGGACCACGTATGTGAGTATGTTGTGGCAGTTCCAAGTGCCAGTGTGAATGCTGTGTTGTGAGTGTGGCAGTGTGTGTTTCTGTGTGTGTTTGTGTTGGCGGGAAAACATTGTGTATGCCTGTAAGAATAAGTCGATGGATGTGTGTGTGAGTTTCATGTGTATGTGTGTGTCGCGACCACATTTGTCAATATTTTAGGGCAGTTCCAAGTGTTGATGGTTCTGCTGGATACCCATTGTGAGTGCTGTGTTGTAAGTGTGACTGTGTGTGTGTGTTCACGGGAAACCGTTGTGTATGCCTGTAAGAAAAGGTCGATGGGTGTTTGTGTGTGTTTCTGGTGTATGTGTGTGTCGGTAAAACGTTTGTGAGTATGTTAGTGCAGTTCCAAGTGTTGATGGCCCTGCAGAGGCCCAGTGTGCGTACTGTGCTGTTAGTGTGACAGTGTGTTTGTGTGTGTGTGTGTGTGTGTTTGGGGAAACCCCACTCTGTCTGCCTGTAACAAAATGTTGATGGGTGTTTGTGTGTGTTTCTTGTGTATGTGTGTGTCGGGACCACGTTTGTTTGTATGTTAGGGCAGATTCAAGTGCCAGTGTGAATGCTGTTTTGTGAGTGTGATAGTGTGTGTGTGTGTGTTTGGGGAAACCATTGTGCATGACTGTAAGTAAAAGTCAATGGGAGTTTGTGTGTGTTTCTTGTGTATGTGTGTGTTGGGACCACGTTTGTGAGTATGTTAGGGCAGTTCCAACTGTTGATGGCTATGCCGGGGACCCAGTGTGAGTGCTGTGTTGTGCGTGTGATAGTGTATGTGTGTGTGTGTGTGTGTGTTTTGCTGGATACCATTGTGTATGTCTGTAAGAAAAAGTCGTAGGGTGTTTTTGTGTGTTTCTTCTGCATGTGTGTTTCGGGACCACGTTTGTGAATATGTTAAGGTAATTCCAAGTGTTCATGGCTCTGCTGGAGATCCAATGTGAGTGCTCTGTCGTGAGTGTGACTTTTGTGTGTGTGTGTGTGTGTGTTTGCAGGAAACCATTGTGTATGCCTGCAAGAAAAAGTGGATGGGTGTTTGTGTGTGTTATTTGTATATGTGTGTGTCAGGACCATGTTTGTGATTACGTTAAAGCAGTTCCAAGTGTTGACGGCTGTGTTGGAGACCCAGTGTGAGTGCGGTGTTGTGAGTGTGATAGTGTGTGTGTGTCTGTGTGTGTTTCAGAACCCCCTGTGTACGCCTGTAAGAAAAATTCCATGGGTGTTTGTGTGTGTTTCTTGTGTATGTGTGTGTCGGGAAAACGTTTGTGAGTATGTTAGGGCAGTTCCAAGTGTTGATGGCTCTGCCGAGGCCCAGTGTGAGTGCTGTGTTGCGAGTGTGACAGTGTCTTTGTGTGTGTGTGTGTGTTTTCCGGTAACCATTGTGTATGCCTGTATGAAAAAGTCGATGGGTGTATTTGTGTGTTCTTGCGTATTGTGTTTCAGATCCACATTTGTGAGAGTGTGAGGGCAGTTCCAACTGTTGATGTCTCTGCCGAGGTACAGTGTGAGTGCTGTGTTGTGAGTGTGAGAGTGTGTGTGTGTGTGTGTGTGTGTTTTCGGGTAACCATTGTGTATGCCTGTATGAAAAAGTCGATGGGTGTATTTGTGTGTTCTTGCGTATTGTGTTTCAGATCCACATTTGTGAGTGTGTGAGGGCAGTTCCAAGTGTTCATGAGTTTGCTGCATATCCAGTGTGAGTGTGTGTTGTGAGTGTGACAGTGTGTGTGCGTGTCTGTGTGTGTGTTTGCAGGAAACCAGTCTGTATGCCTATAAGAAAAATTCCATGGGTGTTTGTGTGTGTTTCTTCTGTATGTGTGTGTCGGGACCACATTTGTGAATATGTTAGGGCAGTTCCAAGTGTTGATGGCTCTGCTGGAGACCCAGTGAGAGTGCTGTGTTGTGAGTGTGATAGTGTGTGTGTCTCTGTGTGTGTGTGTGTTTGGGGGAACCCCACAGTGTATGCTTCTAAGAAAAAGTCGATGGGTGTTTGTGTGTGTTTCTTGTGTATGTGTGTGTCGGGCCACGTATGTGAGTATGTTGTGGCAGTTCCAACTGCCAGTGTGAATGCTGTGTTGTGAGTGTGGCAGTGTGTGTTTCTGTGTGTGTTTGTGTTGGCGGGAAAACATTGTGTATGCCTCTAAGAATAAGTCGATGGATGTTTGTGTGAGTTTCATGTGTATGTGTGTGTCGCGACCACATTTGTCAATATTTTAGGGCAGTTCCAAGTGTTGATGGTTCTGCTGGATACCCATTGTGAATGCTGTGTTGTAAGTGTGACTCTGTGTGTGTGTGTTCGCGGGAAACCGTTGTGTATGCCTGTAAGAAAAAGTCGATGGGTGTTTGAGTGTGTTTCTTGTGTATGTGTGTGTCGGGAAAACGTTTGTGAGTATGTTAGGGCAGTTCCAAGTGTTGATGGCTCTGCCGAGGCCCAGTGTGCGTACTGTGCTGTTAGTGTGACAGTGTGTGTGTGTGTGTGTGTGTGTGTGTTTGGGGAAACCCCACTCTGTCTGTTTGTAACAAAATGTTGATGGGTGTTTGTGTGTGTTTCTTGTGTATGTGTGTGTCGGGACCACGTTTGTTTGTATGTTAGGGCAGATTCAAGTGCCAGTGTGAATGCTGTGTTGTGAGTGTGATAGTGTGTGTGTGTGTGTTTGCGGAAACCATTGTGCATGACTGTAAGTAAAAGTCAATGGGAGTTTGTGTGTGTTTCTTGTGTATGTGTGTGTCGGGACCACGTTTGTGAGTATGTTAGGGCACTTCCAACTGTTGATGGCTATGCCGGGGACCCAGTGTGAGTGTTGTGTTGTGCGTGTGATAGTGTATGTGTGTGTGTGTGTGTGTTTTGCTGGATACCATTGTGTATGTCTGTAAGAAAAAGTCGTAGGGTGTTTTTGTGTGTTTCTTCTGCAAGTGTGTTTCGGGACCACGTTTGTGAATATGTTAAAGTAATTCCAAGTTTTCATGGCTCTGCTGGAGATCCAATGTGAGTGCTCTGTCGTGAGTGTGACTTTTGTGTGTGTGTGTGTGTGTGTGTGTGTGTGTGTGTTTGCAGGAAACCATTGTGTATGCCTGCAAGAAAAAGTCGATGGGTGTTTGTGTGTGTTATTTGTATATGTGTGTGTCAGGACCATGTTTGTGATTATGTTAAAGCAGTTCCAAGTGTTGACGGCTGTGTTGGAGACCCAGTGTGAGTGCGGTGTTGTGAGTGTGATAGTGTGTGTGTGTCTGTGTGTGTTTCAGAACCCCCTGTGTACGCCTGTAAGAAAAATTCCATGGGTGTTTGTGTGTTTTTCTTGTGTATGTGTGTGTCGGGAAAACGTTTGTGAGTATGTTAGGGCAGTTCCAAGTGTTGATGGCTCTGCCGAGGCCCAGTGTGAGTGCTGTGTTGCGAGTGTGACAGTGTCTTTGTGTGTGTGTGTGTGTTTTCCGGTAACCATTGTGTATGCCTGTATGAAAAAGTCGATGGGTGTATTTGTGTGTTCTTGCGTATTGTGTTTCAGATCCACATTTGTGAGAGTGTGAGGGCAGTTCCAACTGTTGATGTCTCTGCCGAGGTACAGTGTGAGTGCTGTGTTGTGAGTGTGAGAGTGTGTGTGTGTGTGTGTGTGTGTTTTCGGGTAAGCATTGTGTATGCCTGTATGAAAAAGTCGATGGGTGTATTTGTGTGTTCTTGCGTATTGTGTTTCAGATCCACATTTGTGAGTGTGTGAGGGCAGTTCCAAGTGTTCATGAGTTTGCTGCATATCCAGTGTGAGTGTGTGTTGTGAGTGTGACAGTGTGTGTGCGTGTCTGTGTGTGTGTTTGCAGGAAACCAGTCTGTATGCCTATAAGAAAAATTCCATGGGTGTTTGTGTGTGTTTCTTCTGTATGTGTGTGTCGGGACCACATTTGTGAATATGTTAGGGCAGTTCCAAGTGTTGATGGCTCTGCTGGAGACCCAGTGAGAGTGCTGTGTTGTGAGTGTGATAGTGTGTGTGTCTCTGTGTGTGTGTGTGTTTGGGGGAACCCCACAGTGTATGCTTCTAAGAAAAAGTCGATGGGTGTTTGTGTGTGTTTCTTGTGTATGTGTGTGTCGGGCCACGTATGTGAGTATGTTGTGGCAGTTCCAACTGCCAGTGTGAATGCTGTGTTGTGAGTGTGGCAGTGTGTGTTTCTGTGTGTGTTTGTGTTGGCGGGAAAACATTGTGTATGCCTCTAAGAATAAGTTGATGCATGTTTGTGTGAGTTTCATGTGTATGTGTGTGTCGCGACCACATTTGTCAATATTTTAGGGCAGTTCCAAGTGTTGATGGTTCTGCTGGATACCCATTGTGAATGCTGTGTTGTAAGTGTGACTCTGTGTGTGTGTGTTCGCGGGAAACCGTTGTGTATGCCTGTAAGAAAAAGTCGATGGGTGTTTGAGTGTGTTTCTTGTGTATGTGTGTGTCGAGAAAACGTTTGTGAGTATGTTAGGGCAGTTCCAAGTGTTGATGGCTCTGCCGAGCCCCGTGTGCGTACTGTGCTGTTAGTGTGACAGTGTGTGTGTGTGTGTGTGTGTGTGTGTTTGGGGAAACCCCACTCTGTCTGCTTGTAACAAAATGTTGATGGGTGTTTGTGTGTGTTTCTTGTGTATGTGTGTGTCGGGACCACGTTTGTTTGTATGTTAGGGCAGATTCAAGTGCCAGTGTGAATGCTGTGTTGTGAGTGTGATAGTGTGTGTGTGTGTGTGTTTGCGGAAACCATTGTGCATGACTGTAAGTAAAAGTCAATGGGAGTTTGTGTGTGTTTCTTGTGTATGTGTGTGTCGGGACCACGTTTGTGAGTATGTTAGGGCACTTCCAACTGTTGATGGCTATGCCGGGGACCCAGTGTGAGTGTTGTGTTGTGCGTGTGATAGTGTATGTGTGTGTGTGTGTGTGTTTTGCTGGATACCATTGTGTATGTCTGTAAGAAAAAGTCGTAGGGTGTTTTTGTGTGTTTCTTCTGCAAGTGTGTTTCGGGACCACGTTTGTGAATATGTTAAAGTAATTCCAAGTTTTCATGGCTCTGCTGGAGATCCAATGTGAGTGCTCTGTCGTGAGTGTGACTTTTGTGTGTGTGTGTGTGTGTGTGTGTGTGTGTTTGCAGGAAACCATTGTGTATGCCTGCAAGAAAAAGTCGATGGGTGTTTGTGTGTGTTATTTGTATATGTGTGTGTCAGGACCATGTTTGTGATTATGTTAAAGCAGTTCCAAGTGTTGACGGCTGTGTTGGAGACCCAGTGTGAGTGCGGTGTTGTGAGTGTGATAGTGTGTGTGTGTCTGTGTGTGTTTCAGAACCCCCTGTGTACGCCTGTAAGAAAAATTCCATGGGTGTTTGTGTGTGTTTCTTGTGTATGTGTGTGTCGGGAAAACGTTTGTGAGTATGTTAGGGCAGTTCCAAGTGTTGATGGCTCTGCCGAGGCCCAGTGTGAGTGCTGTGTTGCGAGTGTGACAGTGTGTGTGTGTGTGTGTGTTTTCCGGTAACCATTGTGTATGCCTGTATGAAAAAGTCGATGGGTGTATTTGTGTGTTCTTGCGTATTGTGTTTCAGATCCACATTTGTGAGTGTGTGAGGGCAGTTCCAAGTGTTGATGTCTCTGCTGAGGTACAGAGTGAGTGCTGTGTTGTGAGTGTGAGAGTGTGTGTGTGTGTGTGTGTGTGTGTGTTTTCGGGTAACCATTGTGTATGCCTGTATGAAAAAGTCGATGGGTGTATTTGTGTGTTCTTGCGTATTGTGTTTCAGATCCACATTTCTGAGTGTGTGAGGGCAGTTCCAAGTGTTTACGAGTTTGCTGGATATCCAGTGTGAGTGTGTGTTGTGAGTGTGACAGTGTGTGTGCGTGTCTGTGTGTGTGTTTGCAGGAAACCAGTCTGTATGCCTATAAGAAAAATTCCATGGGTGTTTGTGTGTGTTTCTTCTGTATGTGTGTGTCGGGACCACATTTGTGAATATGTTAGGGCAGTTCCAAGTGTTGATGGCTCTGCTGGAGACCCAGTGAGAGTGCTGTGTTGTGAGTGTGACAGTGTGTGTGTGTCTCTGTGTGTGTGTGTGTTTGGGGGAACCCCACAGTGTATGCTTCTAAGAAAAAGTCGATGGGTGTTTGTGTGTGTTTCTTGTGTATGTGTGTGTCGGGACCACGTATGTGAGTATGTTGTGGCAGTTCCAAGTGCCAGTGTGAATGCTGTGTTGTGAGTGTGGCAGTGTGTGTTTCTGTGTGTGTTTGTGTTGGCGGGAAAACATTGTGTATGCCTGTAAGAATAAGTCGATGGATGTGTGTGTGAGTTTCATGTGTATGTGTGTGTCGCGACCACATTTGTCAATATTTTAGGGCAGTTCCAAGTGTTGATGGTTCTGCTGGATACCCATTGTGAGTGCTGTGTTGTAAGTGTGACTCTGTGTGTGCGTGTTCGCTGGAAACCGTTGTGTATGCCTGTAAGAAAAAGTCGATGGGTGTTTGTGTGTGTTTCTTGTGTATGTGTGTGTCGGGAAAACGTTTGTGAGTATGTTAGGGCAGTTCCAAGTGTTGATGGCTCTGCCGAGGCCCAGTGTGCGTACTGTGCTGTTAGTGTGACAGTGTGTGTGTGTGTGTGTGTGTGTGTTTGGGGAAACCCCACTCTGTCTGCCTGTAACAAAATGTTGATGGGTGTTTGTGTGTGTTTCTTGTGTATGTGTGTGTCGGGACCACGTTTGTGTGTATGTTAGGGCAGATTCAAGTGCCAGTGTGAATGCTGTGTTGTGAGTGTGATAGTGTGTGTGTGTGTGTGTTTGCGGAAACCATTGTGCATGACTGTAAGTAAAAGTCAATGGGAGTTTGTGTGTGTTTCTTGTGTATGTGTGTGTCGGGACCACGTTTGTGAGTATGTTAGGGCAGTTCCAACTGTTGATGGCTATGCCGGGGACCCAGTGTGAGTGCTGTGTTGTGCGTGTGATAGTGTATGTGTGTGTGTGTGTGTGTGTTTTGCTGGATACCATTGTGTATGTCTGTAAGAAAAAGTCGTAGGGTGTTTTTGTGTGTTTCTTCTGCATGTGTGTTTCGGGACCACGTTTGTGAATATGTTAAGGTAATTCCAAGTGTTCATGGCTCTGCTGGAGATCCAATGTGAGTGCTCTGTCGTGAGTGTGACTTTTGTGTGTGTGTGTGTGTGTTTGCAGGAAACCATTGTGTATGCATGCAAGAAAAAGTCGATGGGTGTTTGTGTGTGTTATTTGTATATGTGTGTGTCAGGACCATGTTTGTGATTATGTTAAAGCAGTTCCAAGTGTTGACGGCTGTGTTGGAGACCCAGTGTGAGTGCAGTGTTGTGAGTGTGATAGTGTGTGTGTGTCTGTGTGTGTTTCAGAACCCCCTGTGTACGCCTGTAAGAAAAATTCCATGGGTGTTTGTGTGTGTTTCTTGTGTATGTGTGTGTCGGGAAAACGTTTGTGAGTATGTTAGGGTAGTTCCAAGTGTTGATGGCTCTGCCGAGGCAAAGTGTGAGTGCTGTGTTGCGAGTGTGACAGTGTGTGTGTGTGTGTGTGTGTGTTTTCCGGTAACCATTGTGTATGCCTGTATGAAAAAGTCGATGGGTGTATTTGTGTGTTCTTGCGTATTGTGTTTCAGATCCACATTTGTGAGAGTGTGAGGGCAGTTCCAAGTGTTGATGTCTCTGCCGAGGTACAGAGTTAGTGCTGTGTTGTGAGTGTGAGAGTGTGTGTGTGTGTGTGTGTGTTTTCGGGTAACCATTGTGTATGCCTGTATGAAAAAGTCGATGGGTGTATTTGTGTGTTCTTGCGTATAGTGTTTCAGATCCACATTTGTGAGTGTGTGAGGGCAGTTCCAAGTGTTCACGAGTTTGCTGGATATCCAGTGTGAGTGTGTGTTGTGAGTGTGACAGTGTGTGTGCGTGTCTGTGTGTGTGTTTGCAGGAAACCAGTCTGTATGCCTATAAGAAAAATTCCATGGGTGTTTGTGTGTGTTTCTTCTGTATGTGTGTGTCGGGACCACATTTGTGAATATGTTAGGGCAGTTCCAAGTGTTGATGGCTCTGCTGGAGACCCAGTGAGAGTGCTGTGTTGTGAGTGTGATAGTGTGTGTGTGTCTCTGTGTGTGTGTGTGTTTGGGGGAACCCCACAGTGTATGCTTCTAAGAAAAAGTCGATGGGTGTTTGTGTGTGTTTCTTGTGTATGTGTGTGTCGGGACCACGTATGTGAGTATGTTGTGGCAGTTCCAAGTGCCAGTGTGAATGCTGTGTTGTGAGTGTGGCAGTGTGTGTTTCTGTGTGTGTTTGTGTTGGCGGGAAAACATTGTGTATGCCTGTAAGAATAAGTCGATGGATGTTTGTGTGAGTTTCATGTGTATGTGTGTGTCGCGACCACATTTGTCAATATTTTAGGGCAGTTCCAAGTGTTGATGGTTCTGCTGGATACCCATTGTGAGTCCTGTGTTGTAAGTGTGACTGTGTGTGTGTGTGTTCGCGGGAAACTGTTGTGTATGCCTGTAAGAAAAAGTCGATGGGTGTTTGTGTGTGTTTCTTGTGTATGTGTGTGTCGGGAAAACGTTTGTGAGTATGTTAGGGCAGTTCCAAGTGTTGATGGCTCTGCCGAGGCCCAGTGTGCATACTGTGCTGTTAGTGTGACAGTGTGTGTGTGTGTGTGTGTGTGTGTGTGTGTGTTTGGGGAAACCCCACTCTGTCTGCCTGTAACAAAATGTTGATGGGTGTTTCTGTGTGTTTCTTGTGTATGTGTGTGTCGGGACCACGTTTGTTTGTATGTTAGGGCAGATTCAAGTGCCAGTGTGAATGCTGTGTTGTGAGTGTGAGAGTGTGTGTGTGTGTGTGTTTGCGGAAACCATTGTGCATGACTGTAAGTAAAAGTCAATGGGAGTTTGTGTGTGTTTCTTGTGTATGTGTGTGTCGGGACCACGTTTGTGAGTATGTTAGGGCAGTTCCAACTGTTGATGGCTATGCCGGGGACCCAGTGTGAGTGCTGTGTTGTGCGTGTGATAGTGTATGTGTGTGTGTGTGTGTGTGTTTTGCTGGATACCATTGTGAATGTCTGTAAGAAAAAGTCGTAGGGTGTTTTTGTGTGTTTCTTCTGCATGTGTGTTTCGGGACCACGTTTGTGAATATGTTAAGGTAATTCCAAGTGTTCATGGCTCTGCTGGAGATCCAATGTGAGTGCTCTGTCGTGAGTGTGACTTTTGTGTGTGTGTGTGTGTGTGTGTTTGCAGGAAACCATTGTGTATGCCTGCAAGAAAAAGTCGATGGGTGTTTGTGTGTGTTATATGTATATGTCTGTGTCAGGACCATGTTTGTGATTATTTTAAAGCAGTTCCAAGTGTTGACGGCTGTGTTGGAGACCCAGTGTGAGTGCTATGTTGTGAGTGTGAGAGTGTGTGTGTGTCTGTGTGTGTTTCAGAACCCCCTGTGTACGCCTGTAAGAAAAATTCCATGGGTGTTTGTGTGTGTTTCTTGTGTATGTGTGTTTCGGGAAAACGTTTGTGAGTATGTGAGGCCAGTTCCAAGTGTTGATGGCACTGCCGAGGCCCAGTGTGAGTGCTGTGTTGTGAGTGTGAGAGTGTGTGTGTGTGTGTGTGTGTGTTTTCGGGTACCCATTGTGTATGCCTGTATGAAAAAGTCGATGGGTGTATTTGTGTGTTCTTGCGTATTGTGTTTCAGATCCACATTTGTGAGTGTGTGAGGGCAGTTCCAAGTGTTGATGTCTCTGCCGAGGTACAGAGTGAGTGCTGTGTTGTGAGTGTGAGAGTTTGTGTGTGTGTGTGTGTGTTTTCGGGTAACCATTGTGTATGCCTGTATGAAAAAGTCGATGGGTGTATTTGTGTGTTCTTGCGTATTGTGTTTCAGATCCACATTTGTGAGTGTGTGAGGGCAGTTCCAAGTGTTCATGAGTTTGCTGGATATCCAGTGTGAGTGTGTGTTGTGAGTGTGACAGTGTGTGTGCGTGTCTGTGTGTGTGTTTGCAGGAAACGAGCCTGTATGCCTATAAGAAAAATTCCATGGGTGTTTGTGTGTGTTTCTTCTGTATGTGTGTGTCGGGACCACATTTGTGAATATGTTAGGGCAGTTCCAAGTGTTGATGGCTCTGCTGGAGACCCAGTGAGAGTGCTGTGTTGTGAGTGTGACAGTGTGTGTGTGTCTATGTGTGTGTGTGTGTGTTTGGGGCAACCCCACAGTGTATGCTTCTAAGAAAAAGTCGATGGGTGTTTGTGTGTGTTTCTTGTGTATGTGTGTGTCGGGACCACGTATGTGAGTATGTTGTGGCAGTTCCAAGTGCCAGTGTGAATGCTGTGTTGTGAGTGTGGCAGTGTGTGTTTTTGTGTGTGTTTGTGTTGGCGGGAAAACATTGTGTATGCCTGTAAGAATAAGTCGATGGATGTGTGTGTGAGTTTCATGTGTATGTGTGTGTTGCGACCACATTTGTCAATATTTTAGAGCAGTTCCAAGTGTTGATGGTTCTGCTAGATACCCATTGTGAGTGCTGTGTTGTAAGTGTGACTGTGTGTGTGTGTTCACGGGAAACCGTTGTGTATGCCTGTAAGAAAAGGTCGATGGGTGTTTGTGTGTGTTTCTGGTGTATGTGTGTGTCGGTAAAACGTTTGTGAGTATGTTAGGGCAGTTCCAAGTGTTGATGGCTCTGCAGAGGCCCAGTGTGCGTACTGTGCTGTTAGTGTGACAGTGTGTTTGTGTGTGTGTGTGTGTGTGTGTTTGTGGAAACCCCACTCTGTCTGCCTGTAACAAAAAGTTGATCGGTGTTTGTGTGTGTTTCTTGTGTATGTGTGTGTCGGGACCACGTTTGTTTGTATGTTAGGGCAGATTCAAGTGCCAGTGTGAATGCTGTGTTGTGAGTGTGATAGTGTGTGTGTGTGTGTTTGCGGAAACCATTGTGCATGACTGTAAGTAAAAGTCAATGGGAGTTTGTGTGTGTTTCTTGTGTATGTGTGTGTTGGGACCACGTTTGTGAGTATGTTAGGGCAGTTCCAACTGTTGATGGCTATGCCCGGGACCCAGTGTGAGTGCTGTGTTGTGCGTGTGATAGTGTATGTGTGTGTGTGTGTGTGTGTTTTGCTGGATACCATTGTGTATGTCTGTAAGAAAAAGTCGTAGGGTGTTTTTGTGTGTTTCTTCTGCATGTGTGTTTCGGGACCACGTTTGTGAATATGTTAAGGTAATTCCAAGTGTTCATGGCTCTGCTGGAGATCCAATGTGAGTGCTCTGTCGTGAGTGTGACTTTTGTGTGTGTGTGTGTGTGTGTGTGTTTGCAGGAAACCATTGTGTATGCCTGCAAGAAAAAGTCGATGGGTGTTTGTGTGTGTTATTTGTATATGTGTGTGTCAGGACCATGTTTGTGATTATGTTAAAGCAGTTCCAAGTGTTGACGGCTGTGTTGGAGACCCAGTGTGAGTGCTGTGTTGTGAGTGTGATAGTGTGTGTGTGTCTGTGTGTGTTTCAGAACCCCCTGTGTACGCCTGTAAGAAAAATTCCATGGGTGTTTGTGTGTGTTTCTTGTGTATGTGTGTGTCGGGAAAACGTTTGTGAGTATGTTAGGGCAGTTCCAAGTGTTGATGGCTCTGCCGAGGCCCAGTGTGAGTGCTGTGTTGCGAGTGTGACAGTGTGTGTGTGTGTGTGTGTGTGTGTTTTCCGGTAACCATTGTGTATGCCTGTATGAAAAAGTCGATGGGTGCATTTGTGTGTTCTTGCGTATTGTGTTTCAGATCCACATTTGTGAGTGTGTGAGGGCAGTTCCAAGTGTTGATGGCTCTGCTGGAGACCCAGTGAGAGTGCTGTGTTGTGAGTGTGACAGTGTGTGTGTGTCTCTGTGTGTGTGTGTGTTTGGGGGAACCCCACAGTGTATGCTTCTAAGAAAAAGTCGATGGGTGTTTGTGTGTGGTTCTTGTGTATGTGTGTGTCGGGACCACGTATGTGAGTATGTTGTGGCAGTTCCAAGTGCCAGTGTGAATGCTGTGTTGTGAGTGTGGCAGTGTGTGTTTCTGTGTGTGTTTGTGTTGGCGGGAAAACATTGTGTATGCCTGTAAGAATATGTCGATGGATGTGTGTGTGAGTTTCATGTGTATGTGTGTGTCGCGACCACATTTGTCAATATTTTAGGGCAGTTCCAAGTGTTGATGGTTCTGCTGGATACCCATTGTGAGTGCTGTGTTGTAAGTGTGACTGTGTGTGTGTGTGTTCGCGGGAAACCGTTGTGTATGCCTGTAAGAAAAAGTCAATGGGTGTTTGTGTGTGTTTCTTGTGTATGTGTGTGTCGGGAAAACGTTTGTGAGTATGTTAGGGCAGTTCCAAGTGTTGATGGCTCTGCCGAGGCCCAGTGTGCGTACTGTGCTTTTAGTGTGACAGTGTGTGTGTGTGTGTGTGTGTGTGTGTGTTTGGGGAAACCCCACTCTGTCTGCCTGTAACAAAATGTTGATGGGTGTTTGTGTGTGTTTCTTGTGTATGTGTGTGTCGGGACCACATTTGTTTGTATGTTAGGGCAGATTCAAGTACCAGTGTGAATGCTGTGTTGTGAGAGTGTGTGTGTGTGTGTGTTTGCGGAAACCATTGTGCATGACTGTAAGTAAAAGTCAATGGGAGTTTGTGTGTGTTTCTTGTGTATGTGTGTGTCGGGACCACGTTTGTGAGTATGTTAGGGCAGTTCCAACTGTTGATGGCTATGCCGGGGACCCAGTGTGAGTGCTGTGTTGTGCGTGTGATAGTGTATGTGTGTGTGTGTGTGTGTGTTTTGCTGGATACCATTGTGTATGTCTGTAAGAAAAAGTCGTAGGGTGTTTTTGTGTGTTTCTTCTGCATGTGTGTTTCGGGACCACGTTTGTGAACATGTTAAGGTAATTCCAAGTGTTCATGGCTCTGCTGGAGATCCAATGTGAGTTCTCTGTCGTGAGTGTGACTTTTGTGTGTGTGTGTGTGTGTGTGTGTTTGCAGGAAACCATTGTGTATGCCTGCAAGAAAAAGTCGATGGGTGTTTGTGTGTGTTATTTGTATATGTGTGTGTCAGGACCATGTTTGTGATTATGTTAAAGCAGTTCCAAGTGTTGACGGCTGTGTTGGAGACCCAGTGTGAGTGCTGTGTTGTGAGTGTGATAGTGTGTGTGTGTCTGTGTGTGTTTCAGAACCCCCTGTGTACGCCTGTAAGAAAAATTCCATGGGTGTTTGTGTGTGTTTCTTGTGTATGTGTGTGTCGGGAAAACGTTTGTGAGTATGTTAGGGCAGTTCCAAGTGTTGATGGCTCTGCCGAGGCCCAGTGTGAGTGCTGTGTTGCGAGTGTGACAGTGTGTGTGTGTGTGTGTGTGTGTGTTTTCCGGTAACCATTGTGTATGCCTGTATGAAAAAGTCGATGGGTGCATTTGTGTGTTCTTGCGTATTGTGTTTCAGATCCACATTTGTGAGTGTGTGAGGGCAGTTCCAAGTGTTGATGGCTCTGCTGGAGACCCAGTGAGAGTGCTGTGTTGTGAGTGTGACAGTGTGTGTGTGTCTCTGTGTGTGTGTGTGTTTGGGGGAACCCCACAGTGTATGCTTCTAAGAAAAAGTCGATGGGTGTTTGTGTGTGTTTCTTGTGTATGTGTGTGTCGGGACCACGTATGTGAGTATGTTGTGGCAGTTCCAAGTGCCAGTGTGAATGCTGTGTTGTGAGTGTGGCAGTGTGTGTTTCTGTGTGTGTTTGTGTTGGCGGGAAAACATTGTGTATGCCTGTAAGAATATGTCGATGGATGTGTGTGTGAGTTTCATGTGTATGTGTGTGTCGCGACCACATTTGTCAATATTTTAGGGCAGTTCCAAGTGTTGATGGTTCTGCTGGATACCCATTGTGAGTGCTGTGTTGTAAGTGTGACTGTGTGTGTGTGTGTTCGCGGGAAACCGTTGTGTATGCCTGTAAGAAAAAGTCAATGGGTGTTTGTGTGTGTTTCTTGTGTATGTGTGTGTCGGGAAAACGTTTGTGAGTATGTTAGGGCAGTTCCAAGTGTTGATGGCTCTGCCGAGGCCCAGTGTGCGTACTGTGCTTTTAGTGTGACAGTGTGTGTGTGTGTGTGTGTGTGTGTGTTTGGGGAAACCCCACTCTGTCTGCCTGTAACAAAATGTTGATGGGTGTTTGTGTGTGTTTCTTGTGTATGTGTGTGTCGGGACCACATTTGTTTGTATGTTAGGGCAGATTCAAGTGCCAGTGTGAATGCTGTGTTGTGAGAGTGTGTGTGTGTGTGTGTTTGCGGAAACCATTGTGCATGACTGTAAGTAAAAGTCAATGGGAGTTTGTGTGTGTTTCTTGTGTATGTGTGTGTCGGGACCACGTTTGTGAGTATGTTAGGGCAGTTCCAACTGTTGATGGCTATGCCGGGGACCCAGTGTGAGTGCTGTGTTGTGCGTGTGATAGTGTATGTGTGTGTGTGTGTGTGTGTTTTGCTGGATACCATTGTGTATGTCTGTAAGAAAAAGTCGTAGGGTGTTTTTGTGTGTTTCTTCTGCATGTGTGTTTCGGGACCACGTTTGTGAACATGTTAAGGTAATTCCAAGTGTTCATGGCTCTGCTGGAGATCCAATGTGAGTTCTCTGTCGTGAGTGTGACTTTTGTGTGTGTGTGTGTGTGTGTGTGTTTGCAGGAAACCATTGTGTATGCCTGCAAGAAAAAGTCGATGGGTGTTTGTGTGTGTTATTTGTATATGTGTGTGTAAGGACCATGTTTGTGATTATGTTAAAGCAGTTCCAAGTGTTGACGGCTGTGTTGGAGACCCAGTGTGAGTGCTGTGTTGTGAGTGTGATAGTGTGTGTGTGTCTGTGTGTGTTTCAGAACCCCCTGTGTACGCCTGTAAGAAAAACTCAATGGGTGTTTCTGTGTGTTTCTTGTGTATGTGTGTGTCGGGAAAACGTTTGTGAGTATGTTAGGGCAGTTCCAAGTGTTGATGGCTCTGCCGAGGCCCAGTGTGAGGGCTGTGTTGCGAGTGTGACACTGTGTGTGTGTGTGTGTGTGTGTGTTTTCGGGTAACCATTGTTTATGCCTGTATGAAAATGTCGATGGGTGTATTTGTGTGTTCTTGCGTATTGTGTTTCAGATCCACATTTGTGAGTGTGTGAGGGCAGTTCCAAGTGTTTATGAGTTTGCTGGATATCCAGTGTGAGTGTGTGTTGTGAGTGTGACAGTGTGTGTGCGTGTCTGTGTGTGTGTTTGCAGGAAACCAGTCTGTATGCCTATAAGAAAAATTCGATGGGTGTTTGTGTGTGTTTCTTCTGTATTTGTGTGTCGGGACCACATTTGTGAATATGTTAGGGCAGTTCCAAGTGTTGATGGCTCTGCTGGAGACCCAGTGAGAGTGCTGTGTTGTGAGTGTGACAGTGTGTGTGTGTCTCTGTGTGTGTGTGTGTTTGGGGGAACCCCACAGTGTATGCTTCTAAGAAAAAGTCGATGGGTGTTTGTGTGTGTTTCTTGTGTATGTGTGTGTCGGGACCACGTATGTGAGTATGTTGTGGCAGTTCCAAGTGCCAGTGTGAATGCTGTGTTGTGAGTGTGGCAGTGTGTGTTTCTGTGTGTGTTTGTGTTGGCGGGAACACATTGTGTATGCCTGTAAGAATAAGTCGATGGATGTGTGTGTGAGTTTCATGTGTATGTGTGTGTCGCGACCACATTTGTCAATATTTTAGGGCAGTTCCAAGTGTTGATGGTTCTGCTGGATACCCATTGTGAGTGCTGTGTTGTAAGTGTGACTGTGTGTGTGTGTGTTCGCGGGAAACCGTTGTGTATGCCTGTAAGAAAAAGTCGATGGGTGTTTGTGTGTGTTTCTTGTGTATGTGTGTGTCGGGAAAACGTTTGTGAGTATGTTAGGGCAGTTCCAAGTGTTGATGGCTCTGCCGAGGCCCAGTGTGCGTACTGTGCTGTTAGTGTGACAGTGTGTGTGTGTGTGTGTGTTTGGGGAAACCCCACTCTGTCTGCCTGTAACAAAATGTTGAT
This sequence comes from Ursus arctos, assembly GCF_023065955.2. Lineage (NCBI taxonomy): Eukaryota > Metazoa > Chordata > Mammalia > Carnivora > Ursidae > Ursus > Ursus arctos. The sequence continues at coordinate 4,223,316 of NC_079874.1, forward strand.
GGGTGTTTGTGTGTGTTTCCTTTGTATGTGTGTGTCGGGACCACGTTTGTTTGTATGTTAGGGCAGATTCAAGTGCCAGTGTGAACGCTGTGTTGTGAGTGTGAGAGTGTGTGTGTGTGTGTGTTTGCGGAATCCATTGTGCATGACTGTAAGTAAAAGTCAATGGGAGTTTGTGTGTGTTTCTTGTGTATGTGTGTGTCGGGACCACGTTTGTGAGTATGTTAGGGCAGTTCCAACTGTTGATGGCTATGCCGGGGACCCAGTGTGAGTGCTGTGTTGTGCGTGTGATAGTATATGTGTGTGTGTGTGTGTTTTGCTGGATACCATTGTGTATGTCTGTAAGAAAAAGTCGTAGGATGTTTTTGTGTGTTTCTTCTGCATGTGTGTTTCGGGACCACGTTTGTGAATATGTTAAGGTAATTCCAAGTGTTCATGGCTCTGCTGGAGATCCAATGTGAGTGCTCTGTCGTGAGTGTGACTTTTGTGTGTGTGTGTGTGTGTGTGTGTGTTTGCAGGAAACCATTGTGTATGCCTGCAAGAAAAAGTCGATGGGTGTTTGTGTGTGTTATTTGTATATGTGTGTGTCAGGACCATGTTTGTGATTATGTTAAAGCAGTTCCAAGTGTTGACGGCTGTGTTGGAGACCCAGTGTGAGTGCGGTGTTGTGAGTGTGATAGTGTGTGTGTGTCTGTGTGTGTTTCAGAACCCCCTGTGTACGCCTGTAAGAAAAATTCCATGGGTGTTTGTGTGTGTTTCTTGTGTATGTGTGTGTCGGGAAAACGTTTGTGAGTATGTTAGGGCAGTTCCAAGTGTTGATGGCTCTGCCGAGGCCCAGTGTGAGTGCTGTGTTGCGAGTGTGACAGTGTGTGTGTGTGTGTGTGTGTTTTCCGGTAACCATTGTGTATGCCTGTATGAAAAAGTCGATGGGTGCATTTGTGTGTTCTTGCGTATTGTGTTTCAGATCCACATTTGTGAGTGTGTGAGGGCAGTTCCAAGTGTTGATGTCTCTGCCGAGGTACAGAGTGAGTGCTGTGTTGTGAGTGTGAGAGTTTGTGTGTGTGTGTGTGTGTTTTCGGGTAACCATTGTGTATGCCTGTATGAAAAAGTCGATGGGTGTATTTGTGTGCTCTTGCGTATTGTGTTTCAGATCCACATTTGTGAGTGTGTGAGGGCAGTTCCAAGTGTTCATGAGTTTGCTGGATATCCAGTGTGAGTGTGTGTTGTGAGTGTGACAGTGTGTGTGCGTGTCTGTGTGTGTGTTTGCAGGAAACCAGTCTGTATGCCTATAAGAAAAATTCCATGGTTATTTGTGTGTGTTTCTTCTGTATGTGTGTGTCGGGACCACATTTGTGAATATGTTAGGGCAGTTCCAAGTGTTGATGGCTCTGCTGGAGACCCAGTGAGAGTGCTGTGTTGTGAGTGTGACAGTGTGTGTGTGTCTGTGTGTGTGTGTGTGTGTTTGGGGGAACCCCACAGTGTATGCTTCTAAGAAAAAGTCGATGGGTGTTTGTGTGTGTTTCTTGTGTATGTGTGTGTCGGGACCACGTATGTGAGTATGTTGTGGCAGTTCCAAGTGCCAGTGTGAATGCTGTGTTGTGAGTGTGGCAGTGTTTGTTTTTGTGTGTGTTTGTGTTGGCGGGAAAACATTGTGTATGCCTGTAAGAATAAGTCGATGGATGTGTGTGTGAGTTTCATGTGTATGTGTGTGTCGCGACCACATTTGTCAATATTTTAGGGCAGTTCCACGTGTTGATGGTTCTGCTGGATACCCATTGTGAGTGCTGTGTTGTAAGTGTGACTGTGTGTGTGTGTTCACGGGAAACCGTTGTGTATGCCTGTAAGAAAAGGTCGATGGGTGTTTGTGTGTGTTTCTGGTGTATGTGTGTGTCGGGAAAACATTTGTGAGTATGTTAGGGCAGTTCCAAGTGTTGATGGCTCTGCCGAGGCCCCGTGTGCGTACTGTGCTGTTAGTGTGACAGTGTGTGTGTGTGTGTGTGTGTGTGTGTGTGTTTGGGGAAACCCCACTCTGTCTGCCTGTAACAAAAAGTTGATGGGTGTTTGTGTGTGTTTCTTCTGTATGTGTGTGTCGGGACCACGTTTGTATGTTAGGGCAGATTCAAGTGCCAGTGTGAATGCTGTGTTGTGAGTGTGATAGTGTGTGTGTGTGTGTGTGTGTTTGCGGAAACCATTGTGCATGACTGTAAGTAAAAGTCAATGGGAGTTTGTGTGTGTTTCTTGTGTATGTGTGTGTCGGGGCCACGTTTGTGAGTATGTTAGGGCAGTTCCAACTGTTGATGGCTATGCCGGGGACCCAGTGTGAGTGCTGTGTTGTGCGTGTGATAGTGTATGTGTGTGTGTGTGTGTGTGTGTGTTTTGCTGGATACCATTGTGTATGTCTGTAAGAAAAAGTCGTAGGGTGTTTTTGTGTGTTTCTTCTGCATGTGTGTTTCGGGACCACGTTTGTGAATATGTTAAGGTAATTCCAAGTGTTCATGGTTCTGCTGGAGATCCAATGTGAGTTCTCTGTCGTGAGTGTGACTTTTGTGTGTGTGTGTGTGTGTGTGTGTTTGCAGGAAACCATTGTGTATGCCTGCAAGAAAAAGTGGATGGGTGTTTGTGTGTGTTATTTGTATATGTGTGTGTCAGGACCATGTTTGTGATTATGTTAAAGCAGTTCCAAGTGTTGACGGCTGTGTTGGAGACCCAGTGTGAGTGCGGTGTTGTGAGTGTGATAGTGTGTGTGTGTCTGTGTGTGTTTCAGAACCCCCTGTGTACGCCTGTAAGAAAAATTCCATGGGTGTTTGTGTGTGTTTCTTGTGTATGTGTGTGTCGGGAAAACGTTTGTGAGTATGTTAGGGCAGTTCCAAGTGTTGATGGCTCTGCCGAGGCCCAGTGTGAGTGCTGTGTTGCGAGTGTGACAGTGTCTTTGTGTGTGTGTGTGTGTTTTCCGGTAACCATTGTGTATGCCTGTATGAAAAAGTCGATGGGTGTATTTGTGTGTTCTTGCGTATTGTGTTTCAGATCCACATTTGTGAGAGTGTGAGGGCAGTTCCAACTGTTGATGTCTCTGCCGAGGTACAGTGTGAGTGCTGTGTTGTGAGTGTGAGAGTGTGTGTGTGTGTGTGTGTGTGTTTTCGGGTAACCATTGTGTATGCCTGTATGAAAAAGTCGATGGGTGTATTTGTGTGTTCTTGCGTATTGTGTTTCAGATCCACATTTGTGAGTGTGTGAGGGCAGTTCCAAGTGTTCATGAGTTTGCTGCATATCCAGTGTGAGTGTGTGTTGTGAGTGTGACAGTGTGTGTGCGTGTCTGTGTGTGTGTTTGCAGGAAACCAGTCTGTATGCCTATAAGAAAAATTCCATGGGTGTTTGTGTGTGTTTCTTCTGTATGTGTGTGTCGGGACCACATTTGTGAATATGTTAGGGCAGTTCCAAGTGTTGATGGCTCTGCTGGAGACCCAGTGAGAGTGCTGTGTTGTGAGTGTGATAGTGTGTGTGTCTCTGTGTGTGTGTGTGTTTGGGGGAACCCCACAGTGTATGCTTCTAAGAAAAAGTCGATGGGTGTTTGTGTGTGTTTCTTGTGTATGTGTGTGTCGGGCCACGTATGTGAGTATGTTGTGGCAGTTCCAACTGCCAGTGTGAATGCTGTGTTGTGAGTGTGGCAGTGTGTGTTTCTGTGTGTGTTTGTGTTGGCGGGAAAACATTGTGTATGCCTCTAAGAATAAGTCGATGGATGTTTGTGTGAGTTTCATGTGTATGTGTGTGTCGCGACCACATTTGTCAATATTTTAGGGCAGTTCCAAGTGTTGATGGTTCTGCTGGATACCCATTGTGAATGCTGTGTTGTAAGTGTGACTCTGTGTGTGTGTGTTCGCGGGAAACCGTTGTGTATGCCTGTAAGAAAAAGTCGATGGGTGTTTGAGTGTGTTTCTTGTGTATGTGTGTGTCGGGAAAACGTTTGTGAGTATGTTAGGGCAGTTCCAAGTGTTGATGGCTCTGCCGAGGCCCAGTGTGCGTACTGTGCTGTTAGTGTGACAGTGTGTGTGTGTGTGTGTGTGTGTGTGTTTGGGGAAACCCCACTCTGTCTGCTTGTAACAAAATGTTGATGGGTGTTTGTGTGTGTTTCTTGTGTATGTGTGTGTCGGGACCACGTTTGTTTGTATGTTAGGGCAGATTCAAGTGCCAGTGTGAATGCTGTGTTGTGAGTGTGATAGTGTGTGTGTGTGTGTTTGCGGAAACCATTGTGCATGACTGTAAGTAAAAGTCAATGGGAGTTTGTGTGTGTTTCTTGTGTATGTGTGTGTCGGGACCACGTTTGTGAGTATGTTAGGGCACTTCCAACTGTTGATGGCTATGCCGGGGACCCAGTGTGAGTGTTGTGTTGTGCGTGTGATAGTGTATGTGTGTGTGTGTGTGTGTTTTGCTGGATACCATTGTGTATGTCTGTAAGAAAAAGTCGTAGGGTGTTTTTGTGTGTTTCTTCTGCAAGTGTGTTTCGGGACCACGTTTGTGAATATGTTAAAGTAATTCCAAGTTTTCATGGCTCTGCTGGAGATCCAATGTGAGTGCTCTGTCGTGAGTGTGACTTTTGTGTGTGTGTGTGTGTGTGTGTGTGTGTGTTTGCAGGAAACCATTGTGTATGCCTGCAAGAAAAAGTCGATGGGTGTTTGTGTGTGTTATTTGTATATGTGTGTGTCAGGACCATGTTTGTGATTATGTTAAAGCAGTTCCAAGTGTTGACGGCTGTGTTGGAGACCCAGTGTGAGTGCGGTGTTGTGAGTGTGATAGTGTGTGTGTGTCTGTGTGTGTTTCAGAACCCCCTGTGTACGCCTGTAAGAAAAATTCCATGGGTGTTTGTGTGTTTTTCTTGTGTATGTGTGTGTCGGGAAAACGTTTGTGAGTATGTTAGGGCAGTTCCAAGTGTTGATGGCTCTGCCGAGGCCCAGTGTGAGTGCTGTGTTGCGAGTGTGACAGTGTCTTTGTGTGTGTGTGTGTGTTTTCCGGTAACCATTGTGTATGCCTGTATGAAAAAGTCGATGGGTGTATTTGTGTGTTCTTGCGTATTGTGTTTCAGATCCACATTTGTGAGAGTGTGAGGGCAGTTCCAACTGTTGATGTCTCTGCCGAGGTACAGTGTGAGTGCTGTGTTGTGAGTGTGAGAGTGTGTGTGTGTGTGTGTGTGTGTTTTCGGGTAACCATTGTGTATGCCTGTATGAAAAAGTCGATGGGTGTATTTGTGTGTTCTTGCGTATTGTGTTTCAGATCCACATTTGTGAGTGTGTGAGGGCAGTTCCAAGTGTTCATGAGTTTGCTGCATATCCAGTGTGAGTGTGTGTTGTGAGTGTGACAGTGTGTGTGCGTGTCTGTGTGTGTGTTTGCAGGAAACCAGTCTGTATGCCTATAAGAAAAATTCCATGGGTGTTTGTGTGTGTTTCTTCTGTATGTGTGTGTCGGGACCACATTTGTGAATATGTTAGGGCAGTTCCAAGTGTTGATGGCTCTGCTGGAGACCCAGTGAGAGTGCTGTGTTGTGAGTGTGATAGTGTGTGTGTCTCTGTGTGTGTGTGTGTTTGGGGGAACCCCACAGTGTATGCTTCTAAGAAAAAGTCGATGGGTGTTTGTGTGTGTTTCTTGTGTATGTGTGTGTCGGGCCACGTATGTGAGTATGTTGTGGCAGTTCCAACTGCCAGTGTGAATGCTGTGTTGTGAGTGTGGCAGTGTGTGTTTCTGTGTGTGTTTGTGTTGGCGGGAAAACATTGTGTATGCCTCTAAGAATAAGTCGATGGATGTTTGTGTGAGTTTCATGTGTATGTGTGTGTCGCGACCACATTTGTCAATATTTTAGGGCAGTTCCAAGTGTTGATGGTTCTGCTGGATACCCATTGTGAATGCTGTGTTGTAAGTGTGACTCTGTGTGTGTGTGTTCGCGGGAAACCGTTGTGTATGCCTGTAAGAAAAAGTCGATGGGTGTTTGAGTGTGTTTCTTGTGTATGTGTGTGTCGGGAAAACGTTTGTGAGTATGTTAGGGCAGTTCCAAGTGTTGATGGCTCTGCCGAGGCCCAGTGTGCGTACTGTGCTGTTAGTGTGACAGTGTGTGTGTGTGTGTGTGTGTGTGTTTGGGGAAACCCCACTCTGTCTGCTTGTAACAAAATGTTGATGGGTGTTTGTGTGTGTTTCTTGTGTATGTGTGTGTCGGGACCACGTTTGTTTGTATGTTAGGGCAGATTCAAGTGCCAGTGTGAATGCTGTGTTGTGAGTGTGATAGTGTGTGTGTGTGTGTGTTTGCGGAAACCATTGTGCATGACTGTAAGTAAAAGTCAATGGGAGTTTGTGTGTGTTTCTTGTGTATGTGTGTGTCGGGACCACGTTTGTGAGTATGTTAGGGCACTTCCAACTGTTGATGGCTATGCCGGGGACCCAGTGTGAGTGTTGTGTTGTGCGTGTGATAGTGTATGTGTGTGTGTGTGTGTGTTTTGCTGGATACCATTGTGTATGTCTGTAAGAAAAAGTCGTAGGGTGTTTTTGTGTGTTTCTTCTGCAAGTGTGTTTCGGGACCACGTTTGTGAATATGTTAAAGTAATTCCAAGTTTTCATGGCTCTGCTGGAGATCCAATGTGAGTGCTCTGTCGTGAGTGTGACTTTTGTGTGTGTGTGTGTGTGTGTGTGTGTGTTTGCAGGAAACCATTGTGTATGCCTGCAAGAAAAAGTCGATGGGTGTTTGTGTGTGTTATTTGTATATGTGTGTGTCAGGACCATGTTTGTGATTATGTTAAAGCAGTTCCAAGTGTTGACGGCTGTGTTGGAGACCCAGTGTGAGTGCGGTGTTGTGAGTGTGATAGTGTGTGTGTGTCTGTGTGTGTTTCAGAACCCCCTGTGTACGCCTGTAAGAAAAATTCCATGGGTGTTTGTGTGTGTTTCTTGTGTATGTGTGTGTCGGGAAAACGTTTGTGAGTATGTTAGGGCAGTTCCAAGTGTTGATGGCTCTGCCGAGGCCCAGTGTGAGTGCTGTGTTGTGAGTGTGACAGTGTGTGTGTGTGTGTGTGTGTGTTTTCCGGTAACCATTGTGTATGCCTGTATGAAAAAGTCGATGGGTGTATTTGTGTGTTCTTGCGTATTGTGTTTCAGATCCACATTTGTGAGTGTGTGAGGGCAGTTCCAAGTGTTGATGTCTCTGCTGAGGTACAGAGTGAGTGCTGTGTTGTGAGTGTGAGAGTGTGTGTGTGTGTGTGTGTGTGTGTGTGTGTTTTCGGGTAACCATTGTGTATGCCTGTATGAAAAAGTCGATGGGTGTATTTGTGTGTTCTTGCGTATTGTGTTTCAGATCCACATTTCTGAGTGTGTGAGGGCAGTTCCAAGTGTTCACGAGTTTGCTGGATATCCAGTGTGAGTGTGTGTTGTGAGTGTGACAGTGTGTGTGCGTGTCTGTGTGTGTGTTTGCAGGAAACCAGTCTGTATGCCTATAAGAAAAATTCCATGGGTGTTTGTGTGTGTTTCTTCTGTATGTGTGTGTCGGGACCACATTTGTGAATATGTTAGGGCAGTTCCAAGTGTTGATGGCTCTGCTGGAGACCCAGTGAGAGTGCTGTGTTGTGAGTGTGACAGTGTGTGTGTGTCTCTGTGTGTGTGTGTGTTTGGGGGAACCCCACAGTGTATGCTTCTAAGAAAAAGTCGATGGGTGTTTGTGTGTGTTTCTTGTGTATGTGTGTGTCGGGACCACGTATGTGAGTATGTTGTGGCAGTTCCAAGTGCCAGTGTGAATGCTGTGTTGTGAGTGTGGCAGTGTGTGTTTCTGTGTGTGTTTGTGTTGGCGGGAAAACATTGTGTATGCCTGTAAGAATAAGTCGATGGATGTGTGTGTGAGTTTCATGTGTATGTGTGTGTCGCGACCACATTTGTCAATATTTTAGGGCAGTTCCAAGTGTTGATGGTTCTGCTGGATACCCATTGTGAGTGCTGTGTTGTAAGTGTGACTCTGTGTGTGCGTGTTCGCTGGAAACCGTTGTGTATGCCTGTAAGAAAAAGTCGATGGGTGTTTGTGTGTGTTTCTTGTGTATGTGTGTGTCGGGAAAACGTTTGTGAGTATGTTAGGGCAGTTCCAAGTGTTGATGGCTCTGCCGAGGCCCAGTGTGCGTACTGTGCTGTTAGTGTGACAGTGTGTGTGTGTGTGTGTGTGTGTGTTTGGGGAAACCCCACTCTGTCTGCCTGTAACAAAATGTTGATGGGTGTTTGTGTGTGTTTCTTGTGTATGTGTGTGTCGGGACCACGTTTGTTTGTATGTTAGGGCAGATTCAAGTGCCAGTGTGAATGCTGTGTTGTGAGTGTGATAGTGTGTGTGTGTGTGTGTTTGCGGAAACCATTGTGCATGACTGTAAGTAAAAGTCAATGGGAGTTTGTGTGTGTTTCTTGTGTATGTGTGTGTCGGGACCACGTTTGTGAGTATGTTAGGGCAGTTCCAACTGTTGATGGCTATGCCGGGGACCCAGTGTGAGTGCTGTGTTGTGCGTGTGATAGTGTATGTGTGTGTGTGTGTGTGTGTTTTGCTGGATACCATTGTGTATGTCTGTAAGAAAAAGTCGTAGGGTGTTTTTGTGTGTTTCTTCTGCATGTGTGTTTCGGGACCACGTTTGTGAATATGTTAAGGTAATTCCAAGTGTTCATGGCTCTGCTGGAGATCCAATGTGAGTGCTCTGTCGTGAGTGTGACTTTTGTGTGTGTGTGTGTGTGTTTGCAGGAAACCATTGTGTATGCATGCAAGAAAAAGTCGATGGGTGTTTGTGTGTGTTATTTGTATATGTGTGTGTCAGGACCATGTTTGTGATTATGTTAAAGCAGTTCCAAGTGTTGACGGCTGTGTTGGAGACCCAGTGTGAGTGCAGTGTTGTGAGTGTGATAGTGTGTGTGTGTCTGTGTGTGTTTCAGAACCCCCTGTGTACGCCTGTAAGAAAAATTCCATGGGTGTTTGTGTGTGTTTCTTGTGTATGTGTGTGTCGGGAAAACGTTTGTGAGTATGTTAGGGCAGTTCCAAGTGTTGATGGCTCTGCCGAGGCAAAGTGTGAGTGCTGTGTTGCGAGTGTGACAGTGTGTGTGTGTGTGTGTGTGTGTGTGTGTTTTCCGGTAACCATTGTGTATGCCTGTATGAAAAAGTCGATGGGTGTATTTGTGTGTTCTTGCGTATTGTGTTTCAGATCCACATTTGTGAGAGTGTGAGGGCAGTTCCAAGTGTTGATGTCTCTGCCGAGGTACAGAGTTAGTGCTGTGTTGTGAGTGTGAGAGTGTGTGTGTGTGTGTGTGTGTTTTCGGGTAACCATTGTGTATGCCTGTATGAAAAAGTCGATGGGTGTATTTGTGTGTTCTTGCGTATAGTGTTTCAGATCCACATTTGTGAGTGTGTGAGGGCAGTTCCAAGTGTTCACGAGTTTGCTGGATATCTAGTGTGAGTGTGTGTTGTGAGTGTGACAGTGTGTGTGCGTGTCTGTGTGTGTGTTTGCAGGAAACCAGTCTGTATGCCTATAAGAAAAATTCCATGGGTGTTTGTGTGTGTTTCTTCTGTATGTGTGTGTCGGGACCACATTTGTGAATATGTTAGGGCAGTTCCAAGTGTTGATGGCTCTGCTGGAGACCCAGTGAGAGTGCTGTGTTGTGAGTGTGATAGTGTGTGTGTGTCTCTGTGTGTGTGTGTGTTTGGGGGAACCCCACAGTGTATGCTTCTAAGAAAAAGTCGATGGGTGTTTGTGTGTGTTTCTTGTGTATGTGTGTGTCGGGACCACGTATGTGAGTATGTTGTGGCAGTTCCAAGTGCCAGTGTGAATGCTGTGTTGTGAGTGTGGCAGTGTGTGTTTCTGTGTGTGTTTGTGTTGGCGGGAAAACATTGTGTATGCCTGTAAGAATAAGTCGATGGATGTTTGTGTGAGTTTCATGTGTATGTGTGTGTCGCGACCACATTTGTCAATATTTTAGGGCAGTTCCAAGTGTTGATGGTTCTGCTGGATACCCATTGTGAGTCCTGTGTTGTAAGTGTGACTGTGTGTGTGTGTGTTCGCGGGAAACTGTTGTGTATGCCTGTAAGAAAAAGTCGATGGGTGTTTGTGTGTGTTTCTTGTGTATGTGTGTGTCGGGAAAACGTTTGTGAGTATGTTAGGGCAGTTCCAAGTGTTGATGGCTCTGCCGAGGCCCAGTGTGCGTACTGTGCTGTTAGTGTGACAGTGTGTGTGTGTGTGTGTGTGTGTGTGTGTGTTTGGGGAAACCCCACTCTGTCTGCCTGTAACAAAATGTTGATGGGTGTTTCTGTGTGTTTCTTGTGTATGTGTGTGTCGGGACCACGTTTGTTTGTATGTTAGGGCAGATTCAAGTGCCAGTGTGAATGCTGTGTTGTGAGTGTGAGAGTGTGTGTGTGTGTGTGTTTGCGGAAACCATTGTGCATGACTGTAAGTAAAAGTCAATGGGAGTTTGTGTGTGTTTCTTGTGTATGTGTGTGTCGGGACCACGTTTGTGAGTATGTTAGGGCAGTTCCAACTGTTGATGGCTATGCCGGGGACCCAGTGTGAGTGCTGTGTTGTGCGTGTGATAGTGTATGTGTGTGTGTGTGTGTGTGTTTTGCTGGATACCATTGTGTATGTCTGTAAGAAAAAGTCGTAGGGTGTTTTTGTGTGTTTCTTCTGCATGTGTGTTTCGGGACCACGTTTGTGAATATGTTAAGGTAATTCCAAGTGTTCATGGCTCTGCTGGAGATCCAATGTGAGTGCTCTGTCGTGAGTGTGACTTTTGTGTGTGTGTGTGTGTGTTTGCAGGAAACCATTGTGTATGCCTGCAAGAAAAAGTCGATGGGTGTTTGTGTGTGTTATATGTATATGTCTGTGTCAGGACCATGTTTGTGATTATTTTAAAGCAGTTCCAAGTGTTGACGGCTGTGTTGGAGACCCAGTGTGAGTGCTATGTTGTGAGTGTGAGAGTGTGTGTGTGTCTGTGTGTGTTTCAGAACCCCCTGTGTACGCCTGTAAGAAAAATTCCATGGGTGTTTGTGTGTGTTTCTTGTGTATGTGTGTTTCGGGAAAACGTTTGTGAGTATGTGAGGCCAGTTCCAAGTGTTGATGGCACTGCCGAGGCCCAGTGTGAGTGCTGTGTTGTGAGTGTGAGAGTGTGTGTGTGTGTGTGTGTGTTTTCGGGTACCCATTGTGTATGCCTGTATGAAAAAGTCGATGGGTGTATTTGTGTGTTCTTGCGTATTGTGTTTCAGATCCACATTTGTGAGTGTGTGAGGGCAGTTCCAAGTGTTGATGTCTCTGCCGAGGTACAGAGTGAGTGCTGTGTTGTGAGTGTGAGAGTTTGTGTGTGTATGTGTGTGTTTTCGGGTAACCATTGTGTATGCCTGTATGAAAAAGTCGATGGGTGTATTTGTGTGTTCTTGCGTATTGTGTTTCAGATCCACATTTGTGAGTGTGTGAGGGCAGTTCCAAGTGTTCATGAGTTTGCTGGATATCCAGTGTGAGTGTGTGTTGTGAGTGTGACAGTGTGTGTGCGTGTCTGTGTGTGTGTTTGCAGGAAACCAGCCTGTATGCCTATAAGAAAAATTCCATGGGTGTTTGTGTGTGTTTCTTCTGTATGTGTGTGTCGGGACCACATTTGTGAATATGTTAGGGCAGTTCCAAGTGTTGATGGCTCTGCTGGAGACCCAGTGAGAGTGCTGTGTTGTGAGTGTGACAGTGTGTGTGTGTCTATGTGTGTGTGTGTGTGTTTGGGGCAACCCCACAGTGTATGCTTCTAAGAAAAAGTCGATGGGTGTTTGTGTGTGTTTCTTGTGTATGTGTGTGTCGGGACCACGTATGTGAGTATGTTGTGGCAGTTCCAAGTGCCAGTGTGAATGCTGTGTTGTGAGTGTGGCAGTGTGTGTTTTTGTGTGTGTTTGTGTTGGCGGGAAAACATTGTGTATGCCTGTAAGAATAAGTCGATGGATGTGTGTGTGAGTTTCATGTGTATGTGTGTGTTGCGACCACATTTGTCAATATTTTAGAGCAGTTCCAAGTGTTGATGGTTCTGCTAGATACCCATTGTGAGTGCTGTGTTGTAAGTGTGACTGTGTGTGTGTGTTCACGGGAAACCGTTGTGTATGCCTGTAAGAAAAGGTCGATGGGTGTTTGTGTGTGTTTCTGGTGTATGTGTGTGTCGGTAAAACGTTTGTGAGTATGTTAGGGCAGTTCCAAGTGTTGATGGCTCTGCAGAGGCCCAGTGTGCGTACTGTGCTGTTAGTGTGACAGTGTGTTTGTGTGTGTGTGTGTGTGTGTTTGTGGAAACCCCACTCTGTCTGCCTGTAACAAAAAGTTGATCGGTGTTTGTGTGTGTTTCTTGTGTATGTGTGTGTCGGGACCACGTTTGTTTGTATGTTAGGGCAGATTCAAGTGCCAGTGTGAATGCTGTGTTGTGAGTGTGATAGTGTGTGTGTGTGTGTTTGCGGAAACCATTGTGCATGACTGTAAGTAAAAGTCAATGGGAGTTTGTGTGTGTTTCTTGTGTATGTGTGTGTTGGGACCACGTTTGTGAGTATGTTAGGGCAGTTCCAACTGTTGATGGCTATGCCCGGGACCCAGTGTGAGTGCTGTGTTGTGCGTGTGATAGTGTATGTGTGTGTGTGTGTGTGTGTTTTGCTGGATACCATTGTGTATGTCTGTAAGAAAAAGTCGTAGGGTGTTTTTGTGTGTTTCTTCTGCATGTGTGTTTCGGGACCACGTTTGTGAATATGTTAAGGTAATTCCAAGTGTTCATGGCTCTGCTGGAGATCCAATGTGAGTGCTCTGTCGTGAGTGTGACTTTTGTGTGTGTGTGTGTGTGTGTGTGTTTGCAGGAAACCATTGTGTATGCCTGCAAGAAAAAGTCGATGGGTGTTTGTGTGTGTTATTTGTATATGTGTGTGTCAGGACCATGTTTGTGATTATGTTAAAGCAGTTCCAAGTGTTGACGGCTGTGTTGGAGACCCAGTGTGAGTGCTGTGTTGTGAGTGTGATAGTGTGTGTGTGTCTGTGGGTGTTTCAGAACCCCCTGTGTACGCCTGTAAGAAAAATTCCATGGGTGTTTGTGTGTGTTTCTTGTGTATGTGTGTGTCGGGAAAACGTTTGTGAGTATGTTAGGGCAGTTCCAAGTGTTGATGGCTCTGCCGAGGCCCAGTGTGAGTGCTGTGTTGCGAGTGTGACAGTGTGTGTGTGTGTGTGTGTGTGTGTTTTCCGGTAACCATTGTGTATGCCTGTATGAAAAAGTCGATGGGTGCATTTGTGTGTTCTTGCGTATTGTGTTTCAGATCCACATTTGTGAGTGTGTGAGGGCAGTTCCAAGTGTTGATGGCTCTGCTGGAGACCCAGTGAGAGTGCTGTGTTGTGAGTGTGACAGTGTGTGTGTGTCTCTGTGTGTGTGTGTGTTTGGGGGAACCCCACAGTGTATGCTTCTAAGAAAAAGTCGATGGGTGTTTGTGTGTGGTTCTTGTGTATGTGTGTGTCGGGACCACGTATGTGAGTATGTTGTGGCAGTTCCAAGTGCCAGTGTGAATGCTGTGTTGTGAGTGTGGCAGTGTGTGTTTCTGTGTGTGTTTGTGTTGGCGGGAAAACATTGTGTATGCCTGTAAGAATATGTCGATGGATGTGTGTGTGAGTTTCATGTGTATGTGTGTGTCGCGACCACATTTGTCAATATTTTAGGGCAGTTCCAAGTGTTGATGGTTCTGCTGGATACCCATTGTGAGTGCTGTGTTGTAAGTGTGACTGTGTGTGTGTGTGTTCGCGGGAAACCGTTGTGTATGCCTGTAAGAAAAAGTCAATGGGTGTTTGTGTGTGTTTCTTGTGTATGTGTGTGTCGGGAAAACGTTTGTGAGTATGTTAGGGCAGTTCCAAGTGTTGATGGCTCTGCCGAGGCCCAGTGTGCGTACTGTGCTTTTAGTGTGACAGTGTGTGTGTGTGTGTGTGTGTGTGTGTTTGGGGAAACCCCACTCTGTCTGCCTGTAACAAAATGTTGATGGGTGTTTGTGTGTGTTTCTTGTGTATGTGTGTGTCGGGACCACATTTGTTTGTATGTTAGGGCAGATTCAAGTGCCAGTGTGAATGCTGTGTTGTGAGAGTGTGTGTGTGTGTGTGTTTGCGGAAACCATTGTGCATGACTGTAAGTAAAAGTCAATGGGAGTTTGTGTGTGTTTCTTGTGTATGTGTGTGTCGGGACCACGTTTGTGAGTATGTTAGGGCAGTTCCAACTGTTGATGGCTATGCCGGGGACCCAGTGTGAGTGCTGTGTTGTGCGTGTGATAGTGTATGTGTGTGTGTGTGTGTGTGTTTTGCTGGATACCATTGTGTATGTCTGTAAGAAAAAGTCGTAGGGTGTTTTTGTGTGTTTCTTCTGCATGTGTGTTTCGGGACCACGTTTGTGAACATGTTAAGGTAATTCCAAGTGTTCATGGCTCTGCTGGAGATCCAATGTGAGTTCTCTGTCGTGAGTGTGACTTTTGTGTGTGTGTGTGTGTGTGTGTGTTTGCAGGAAACCATTGTGTATGCCTGCAAGAAAAAGTCGATGGGTGTTTGTGTGTGTTATTTGTATATGTGTGTGTCAGGACCATGTTTGTGATTATGTTAAAGCAGTTCCAAGTGTTGACGGCTGTGTTGGAGACCCAGTGTGAGTGCTGTGTTGTGAGTGTGATAGTGTGTGTGTGTCTGTGTGTGTTTCAGAACCCCCTGTGTACGCCTGTAAGAAAAATTCCATGGGTGTTTGTGTGTGTTTCTTGTGTATGTGTGTGTCGGGAAAACGTTTGTGAGTATGTTAGGGCAGTTCCAAGTGTTGATGGCTCTGCCGAGGCCCAGTGTGAGTGCTGTGTTGCGAGTGTGACAGTGTGTGTGTGTGTGTGTGTGTGTGTGTGTTTTCCGGTAACCATTGTGTATGCCTGTATGAAAAAGTCGATGGGTGCATTTGTGTGTTCTTGCGTATTGTGTTTCAGATCCACATTTGTGAGTGTGTGAGGGCAGTTCCAAGTGTTGATGGCTCTGCTGGAGACCCAGTGAGAGTGCTGTGTTGTGAGTGTGACAGTGTGTGTGTGTCTCTGTGTGTGTGTGTGTTTGGGGGAACCCCACAGTGTATGCTTCTAAGAAAAAGTCGATGGGTGTTTGTGTGTGTTTCTTGTGTATGTGTGTGTCGGGACCACGTATGTGAGTATGTTGTGGCAGTTCCAAGTGCCAGTGTGAATGCTGTGTTGTGAGTGTGGCAGTGTGTGTTTCTGTGTGTGTTTGTGTTGGCGGGAAAACATTGTGTATGCCTGTAAGAATATGTCGATGGATGTGTGTGTGAGTTTCATGTGTATGTGTGTGTCGCGACCACATTTGTCAATATTTTAGGGCAGTTCCAAGTGTTGATGGTTCTGCTGGATACCCATTGTGAGTGCTGTGTCGTAAGTGTGACTGTGTGTGTGTGTGTTCGCGGGAAACCGTTGTGTATGCCTGTAAGAAAAAGTCAATGGGTGTTTGTGTGTGTTTCTTGTGTATGTGTGTGTCGGGAAAACGTTTGTGAGTATGTTAGGGCAGTTCCAAGTGTTGATGGCTCTGCCGAGGCCCAGTGTGCGTACTGTGCTTTTAGTGTGACAGTGTGTGTGTGTGTGTGTGTGTGTGTGTTTGGGGAAACCCCACTCTGTCTGCCTGTAACAAAATGTTGATGGGTGTTTGTGTGTGTTTCTTGTGTATGTGTGTGTCGGGACCACATTTGTTTGTATGTTAGGGCAGATTCAAGTGCCAGTGTGAATGCTGTGTTGTGAGAGTGTGTGTGTGTGTGTGTTTGCGGAAACCATTGTGCATGACTGTAAGTAAAAGTCAATGGGAGTTTGTGTGTGTTTCTTGTGTATGTGTGTGTCGGGACCACGTTTGTGAGTATGTTAGGGCAGTTCCAACTGTTGATGGCTATGCCGGGGACCCAGTGTGAGTGCTGTGTTGTGCGTGTGATAGTGTATGTGTGTGTGTGTGTGTGTGTTTTGCTGGATACCATTGTGTATGTCTGTAAGAAAAAGTCGTAGGGTGTTTTTGTGTGTTTCTTCTGCATGTGTGTTTCGGGACCACGTTTGTGAACATGTTAAGGTAATTCCAAGTGTTCATGGCTCTGCTGGAGATCCAATGTGAGTTCTCTGTCGTGAGTGTGACTTTTGTGTGTGTTTGTGTGTGTGTGTGTTTGCAGGAAACCATTGTGTATGCCTGCAAGAAAAAGTCGATGGGTGTTTGTGTGTGTTATTTGTATATGTGTGTGTAAGGACCATGTTTGTGATTATGTTAAAGCAGTTCCAAGTGTTGACGGCTGTGTTGGAGACCCAGTGTGAGTGCTGTGTTGTGAGTGTGATAGTGTGTGTGTGTCTGTGTGTGTTTCAGAACCCCCTGTGTACGCCTGTAAGAAAAACTCAATGGGTGTTTCTGTGTGTTTCTTGTGTATGTGTGTGTCGGGAAAACGTTTGTGAGTATGTTAGGGCAGTTCCAAGTGTTGATGGCTCTGCCGAGGCCCAGTGTGAGTGCTGTGTTGCGAGTGTGACACTGTGTGTGTGTGTGTGTGTGTGTGTTTTCGGGTAACCATTGTTTATGCCTGTATGAAAATGTCGATGGGTGTATTTGTGTGTTCTTGCGTATTGTGTTTCAGATCCACATTTGTGAGTGTGTGAGGGCAGTTCCAAGTGTTTATGAGTTTGCTGGATATCCAGTGTGAGTGTGTGTTGTGAGTGTGACAGTGTGTGTGCGTGTCTGTGTGTGTGTTTGCAGGAAACCAGTCTGTATGCCTATAAGAAAAATTCGATGGGTGTTTGTGTGTGTTTCTTCTGTATTTGTGTGTCGGGACCACATTTGTGAATATGTTAGGGCAGTTCCAAGTGTTGATGGCTCTGCTGGAGACCCAGTGAGAGTGCTGTGTTGTGAGTGTGACAGTGTGTGTGTGTCTCTTTGTGTGTGTGTGTTTGGGGGAACCCCACAGTGTATGCTTCTAAGAAAAAGTCGATGGGTGTTTGTGTGTGTTTCTTGTGTATGTGTGTGTCGGGACCACGTATGTGAGTATGTTGTGGCAGTTCCAAGTGCCAGTGTGAATGCTGTGTTGTGAGTGTGGCAGTGTGTGTTTCTGTGTGTGTTTGTGTTGGCGGGAACACATTGTGTATGCCTGTAAGAATAAGTCGATGGATGTGTGTGTGAGTTTCATGTGTATGTGTGTGTCGCGACCACATTTGTCAATATTTTAGGGCAGTTCCAAGTGTTGATGGTTCTGCTGGATACCCATTGTGAGTGCTGTGTTGTAAGTGTGACTGTGTGTGTGTGTGTTCGCGGGAAACCGTTGTGTATGCCTGTAAGAAAAAGTCGATGGGTGTTTGTGTGTGTTTCTTGTGTATGTGTGTGTCGGGAAAACGTTTGTGAGTATGTTAGGGCAGTTCCAAGTGTTGATGGCTCTGCCGAGGCCCAGTGTGCGTACTGTGCTGTTAGTGTGACAGTGTGTGTGTGTGTGTGTGTTTGGGGAAACCCCACTCTGTCTGCCTGTAACAAAATGTTGATGGGTGTTTGTGTGTGTTTCTTGTGTATGTGTGTGTCGGGACCACGTTTGTTTGTATGTTAGGGCAGATTCAAGTGCCAGTGTGAACGCTGTGTTGTGAGTGTGAGAGTGTGTGTGTGTGTGTGTTTGCGGAATCCATTGTGCATGACTGTAAGTAAAAGTCAATGGGAGTTTGTGTGTGTTTCTTGTGTATGTGTGTGTCGGGACCACGTTTGTGAGTATGTTAGGGCAGTTCCAACTGTTGATGGCTATGCCGGGGACCCAGTGTGAGTGCTGTGTTGTGCGTGTGATAGTGTATGTGTGTGTGTGTGTGTGTGTTTTGCTGGATACCATTGTGTATGTCTGTAAGAAAAAGTCGTAGGGTGTTTTTGTGTGTTTCTTCTGCATGTGTGTTTCGGGACCACGTTTGTGAATATGTTAAGGTAATTCCAAGTGTTCATGGCTCTGCTGGAGATCCAATGTGAGTGCTCTGTCGTGAGTGTGACTTTTGTGTGTGTGTGTGTGTGTGTTTGCAGGAAACCATTGTGTATGCCTGCAAGAAAAAGTCGATGGGTGTTTGTGTGTGTTATTTGTATATGTGTGTGTCAGGACCATGTTTGTGATTATGTTAAAGCAGTTCCAAGTGTTGACGGCTGTGTTGGAGACCCAGTGTGAGTGCGGTGTTGTGAGTGTGATAGTGTGTGTGTGTCTGTGTGTGTTTCAGAACCCCCTGTGTACGCCTGTAAGAAAAATTCCATGGGTGTTTGTGTGTGTTTCTTGTGTATGTGTGTGTCGGGAAAACGTTTGTGAGTATGTTAGGGCAGTTCCAAGTGTTGATGGCTCTGCCGAGGCCCAGTGTGAGTGCTGTGTTGCGAGTGTGACAGTGTCTTTGTGTGTGTGTGTGTGTTTTCCGGTAACCATTGTGTATGCCTGTATGAAACAGTCGATGGGTGTATTTGTGTGTTCTTGCGTATTGTGTTTCAGATCCACATTTGTGAGAGTGTGAGGGCAGTTCCAACTGTTGATGTCTCTGCCGAGGTACAGTGTGAGTGCTGTGTTGTGAGTGTGAGAGTGTGTGTGTGTGTGTGTGTGTTTTCGGGTAACCATTGTGTATGCCTGTATGAAAAAGTCGATGGGTGTATTTGTGTGTTCTTGCGTATTGTGTTTCAGATCCACATTTGTGAGTGTGTGAGGGCAGTTCCAAGTGTTCATGAGTTTGCTGCATATCCAGTGTGAGTGTGTGTTGTGAGTGTGACAGTGTGTGTGCGTGTCTGTGTGTGTGTTTGCAGGAAACCAGTCTGTATGCCTATAAGAAAAATTCCATGGGTGTTTGTGTGTGTTTCTTCTGTATGTGTGTGTCGGGACCACATTTGTGAATATGTTAGGGCAGTTCCAAGTGTTGATGGCTCTGCTGGAGACCCAGTGAGAGTGCTGTGTTGTGAGTGTGATAGTGTGTGTGTCTCTGTGTGTGTGTGTGTTTGGGGGAACCCCACAGTGTATGCTTCTAAGAAAAAGTCGATGGGTGTTTGTGTGTGTTTCTTGTGTATGTGTGTGTCGGGCCACGTATGTGAGTATGTTGTGGCAGTTCCAACTGCCAGTGTGAATGCTGTGTTGTGAGTGTGGCAGTGTGTGTTTCTGTGTGTGTTTGTGTTGGCGGGAAAACATTGTGTATGCCTCTAAGAATAAGTCGATGGATGTTTGTGTGAGTTTCATGTGTATGTGTGTGTCGCGACCACATTTGTCAATATTTTAGGGCAGTTCCAAGTGTTGATGGTTCTGCTGGATACCCATTGTGAATGCTGTGTTGTAAGTGTGACTCTGTGTGTGTGTGTTCGCGGGAAACCGTTGTGTATGCCTGTAAGAAAAAGTCGATGGGTGTTTGAGTGTGTTTCTTGTGTATGTGTGTGTCGGGAAAACGTTTGTGAGTATGTTAGGGCAGTTCCAAGTGTTGATGGCTCTGCCGAGGCCCAGTGTGCGTACTGTGCTGTTAGTGTGACAGTGTGTGTGTGTGTGTGTGTGTTTGGGGAAACCCCACTCTGTCTGCTTGTAACAAAATGTTGATGGGTGTTTGTGTGTGTTTCTTGTGTATGTGTGTGTCGGGACCACGTTTGTTTGTATGTTAGGGCAGATTCAAGTGCCAGTGTGAATGCTGTGTTGTGAGTGTGATAGTGTGTGTGTGTGTTTGCGGAAACCATTGTGCATGACTGTAAGTAAAAGTCAATGGGAGTTTGTGTGTGTTTCTTGTGTATGTGTGTGTCGGGACCACGTTTGTGAGTATGTTAGGGCACTTCCAACTGTTGATGGCTATGCCGGGGACCCAGTGTGAGTGCTGTGTTGTGCGTGTGATAGTGTATGTGTGTGTGTGTGTGTGTGTTTTGCTGGATACCATTGTGTATGTCTGTAAGAAAAAGTCGTAGGGTGTTTTTGTGTGTTTCTTCTGCATGTGTGTTTCGGGACCACGTTTGTGAATATGTTAAGGTAATTCCAAGTGTTCATGGCTCTGCTGGAGATCCAATGTGAGTGCTCTGTCGTGAGTGTGACTTTTGTGTGTGTGTGTGTGTGTGTGTTTGCAGGAAACCAGTGTGTATGCATGCAAGAAAAAGTCGATGGGTGTTTGTGTGTGTTATTTGTAAATGTGTGTGTCAGGACCATGTTTGTGATTATGTTAAAGCAGTTCCAAGTGTTGACGGCTGTGTTGGAGACCCAGTGTGAGTGCTATGTTGTGAGTGTGATAGTGTGTGTGTGTCTGTGTGTGTTTCAGAACCCCCTGTGTACGCCTGTAAGAAAAATTCCATGGGTGTTTGTGTGTGTTTCTTGTGTATGTGTGTGTCGGGAAAACGTTTGTGAGTATGTTAGGGCAGTTCCAAGTGTTGATGGCTCTGCCGAGGCCCAGTGTGAGTGCTGTGTTGCGAGTGTGACAGTGTGTGTGTGTGTGTGTGTTTTCCGGTAACCATTGTGTATGCCTGTATGAAAAAGTCGATGGGTGTATTTGTGTGTTCTTGCGTATTGTGTTTCAGATCCACATTTGTGAGAGTGTGAGGGCAGTTCCAAGTGTTGATGTCTCTGCCGAGGTACAGAGTGAGTGCTGTGTTGTGAGTGTGAGAGTGTGTGTGTGTGTGTGTGTGTGTTTTCGGGTAACCATTGTGTATGCCTGTATGAAAAAGTCGATGGGTGTATTTGTGTGTTCTTGCGTATAGTGTTTCAGATCCACATTTGTGAGTGTGTGAGGGCAGTTCCAAGTGTTCACGAGTTTGCTGGATATCCAGTGTGAGTGTGTGTTGTGAGTGTGACAGTGTGTGTGCGTGTCTGTGTGTGTGTTTGCAGGAAACCAGTCTGTATGCCTATAAGAAAAATTCCATGGGTGTTTGTGTGTGTTTCTTCTGTATGTGTGTGTCGGGACCACATTTGTGAATATGTTAGGGCAGTTCCAAGTGTTGATGGCTCTGCTGGAGACCCAGTGAGAGTGCTGTGTTGTGAGTGTGATAGTGTGTGTGTGTCTCTGTGTGTGTGTGTGTTTGGGGGAACCCCACAGTGTATGCTTCTAAGAAAAAGTCGATGGGTGTTTGTGTGTGTTTCTTGTGTATGTGTGTGTCGGGACCACGTATGTGAGTATGTTGTGGCAGTTCCAAGTGCCAGTGTGAATGCTGTGTTGTGAGTGTGGCAGTGTGTGTTTCTGTGTGTGTTTGTGTTGGCGGGAAAACATTGTGTATGCCTGTAAGAATAAGTCGATGGATGATTGTGTGAGTTTCATGTGTATGTGTGTGTCGCGACCACATTTGTCAATATTTTAGGGCAGTTCCAAGTGTTGATGGTTCTGCTGGATACCCATTGTGAGTCCTGTGTTGTAAGTGTGACTGTGTGTGTGTGTGTTCGCGGGAAACTGTTGTGTATGCCTGTATGAAAAAGTCGATGGGTGTTTGTGTGTGTTTCTTGTGTATGTGTGTGTCGGGAAAACGTTTGTGAGTATGTTAGGGCAGTTCCAAGTGTTGATGCCTCTGCCGAGGCCCAGTGTGCGTACTGTGCTGTTAGTGTGACAGTGTGTGTGTGTGTGTGTGTGTGTGTGTGTTTGGGGAAACCCCACTCTGTCTGCCTGTTACAAAATGTTGATGGGTGTTTGTGTGTGTTTCTTGTGTATGTGTGTGTCGGGACCACGTTTGTTTGTATGTTAGGGCAGATTCAAGTGCCAGTGTGAATGCTGTGTTGTGAGAGTGTGTGTGTGTGTGTGTTTGCGGAAACCATTGTGCATGACTGTAAGTAAAAGTCAATGGGAGTTTGTGTGTGTTTCTTGTGTATGTGTGTGTCGGGACCACGTTTGTGAGTATGTTAGGGCAGTTCCAACTGTTGATGGCTATGCCGGGGACCCAGTGTGAGTGCTGTGTTGTGCGTGTGATAGTGTATGTGTGTGTGTGTGTGTGTGTTTTGCTGGATACCATTGTGTATGTCTGTAAGAAAAAGTCGTAGGGTGTTTTTGTGTGTTTCTTCTGCATGTGTGTTTCGGGACCACGTTTGTGAACATGTTAAGGTAATTCCAAGTGTTCATGGCTCTGCTGGAGATCCAATGTGAGTTCTCTGTCGTGAGTGTGACTTTTGTGTGTGTTTGTGTGTGTGTGTGTTTGCAGGAAACCATTGTGTATGCCTGCAAGAAAAAGTCGATGGGTGTTTGTGTGTGTTATTTGTATATGTGTGTGTCAGGACCATGTTTGTGATTATGTTAAAGCAGTTCCAAGTGTTGACGGCTGTGTTGGAGACCCAGTGTGAGTGCGGTGTTGTGAGTGTGATAGTGTGTGTGTGTCTGTGTGTGTTTCAGAACCCCCTGTGTACGCCTGTAAGAAAAATTCCATGGGTGTTTGTGTGTGTTTCTTGTGTATGTGTGTGTCGGGAAAACGTTTGTGAGTATGTTAGGGCAGTTCCAAGTGTTGATGGCTCTGCCGAGGCCCAGTGTGAGTGCTGTGTTGCGAGTGTGACAGTGTCTGTGTGTGTGTGTTTTCCGGTAACCATTGTGTATGCCTGTATGAAAAAGTCGATGGGTGTATTTGTGTGTTCTTGCGTATTGTGTTTCAGATCCACATTTGTGAGAGTGTGAGGGCAGTTCCAAGTGTTGATGTCTCTGCCGAGGTACAGAGTGAGTGCTGTGTTGTGAGTGTGAGAGTGTGTGTGTGTGTGTGTGTGTGTTTTCGGGTAACCATTGTGTATGCCTGTATGAAAAAGTCGATGGGTGTATTTGTGTGTTCTTGCGTATTGTGTTTCAGATCCACATTTGTGAGTGTGTGAGGGCAGTTCCAAGTGTTCATGAGTTTGCTGCATATCCAGTGTGAGTGTGTGTTGTGAGTGTGACAGTGTGTGTGCGTGTCTGTGTGTGTGTTTGCAGGAAACCAGTCTGTATGCGTATAAGAAAAATTCCATGGGTGTTTGTGTGTGTTTCTTCTGTATGTGTGTGTCGGGACCACATTTGTGAATATGTTAGGGCAGTTCCAAGTGTTGATGGCTCTGCTGGAGACCCAGTGAGAGTGCTGTGTTGTGAGTGTGACAGTGTGTGTGTGTCTCTGTGTGTGTGTGTGTTTGGGGGAACCCCACAGTGTATGCTTCTAAGAAAAAGTCGATGGGTGTTTGTGTGTGGTTCTTGTGTATGTGTGTGTCGGGACCACGTATGTGAGTATGTTGTGGCAGTTCCAAGTGCCAGTGTGAATGCTGTGTTGTGAGTGTGGCAGTGTGTGTTTCTGTGTGTGTTTGTGTTGGCGGGAAAACATTGTGTATGCCTGTAAGAATATGTCGATGGATGTGTGTGTGAGTTTCATGTGTATGTGTGTGTCGCGACCACATTTGTCAATATTTTAGGGCAGTTCCAAGTGTTGATGGTTCTGCTGGATACCCATTGTGAATGCTGTGTTGTAAGTGTGACTCTGTGTGTGTGTGTTCGCGGGAAACCGTTGTGTATGCCTGTAAGAAAAAGTCGATGGGTGTTTGTGTGTGTTTCTTGTGTATGTGTGTGTCGGGAAAACGTTTGTGAGTATGTTAGGGCAGTTCCAAGTGTTGATGGCTCTGCCGAGGCCCAGTGTGCGTACTGTGCTGTTAGTGTGACAGTGTGTGTGTGTGTGTGTGTGTGTGCGTGTGTGTTTGGGGAAACCCCACTCTGTCTGCTTGTAAGAAAATGTTGATGGGTGTTTGTGTGTGTTTCTTGTGTATGTGTGTGTCGGGACCACGTTTGTTTGTATGTTAGGGCAGATTCAAGTGCCAGTATGAATGCTGTGTTGTGAGTGTGATAGTGTGTGTGTGTGTGTTTGCGGAAACCATTGTGCATGACTGTAAGTAAAAGTCAATGGGAGTTTGTGTGTGTTTCTTGTGTATGTGTGTGTCGCGACCACATTTGTCAATATTTTAGGGCAGTTCCAAGTGTTGATGGTTCTGCTGGATACCCATTGTGAGTGCTGTGTTGTAAGTGTGACTGTGTGTGTGTGTTCACGGGAAACCGTTGTGTATGCCTGTAAGAAAAGGTCGATGGGTGTTTGTGTGTGTTTCTGGTGTATGTGTGTGTCGGGAAAACGTTTGTGAGTATGTTAGGGCAGTTCCAAGTGTTGATGGCTCTGCCGAGGCCCAGTGTGCGTACTGTGCTGTTAGTGTGACAGTGTGTGTGTGTGTGTGTGTGTGTTTGGGGAAACCCCACTCTGTCTGCCTGTAACAAAAAGTTGATGGGTGTTTGTGTGTGTTTCTTGTGTATGTGTGTGTCGGGACCACGTTTGTATGTTAGGGCAGATTCAAGTGCCAGTGTGAATGCTGTGTTGTGAGTGTGATAGTGTGTGTGTGTGTGTGTGTTTGCGGAAACCATTGTGCATGACTGTAAGTAAAAGCCAATGGGAGTTTGTGTGTGTTTCTTGTGTATGTGTGTGTCGGGACCACGTTTGTGAGTATGTTAGGGCAGTTCCAACTGTTGATGGCTATGCCGGGGACCCAGTGTGAGTGCTGTGCTGTGCGTGTGATAGTGTATGTGTGTGTGTGTGTGTGTGTGTGTTTTGCTGGATACCATTGTGTATGTCTGTAAGAAAAATTCGTAGGGTGTTTTTGTGTGTTTCTTCTGCATGTGTGTTTCGGGACCACGTTTGTGAATATGTTAAGGTAATTCCAAGTGTTCATGGTTCTGCTGGAGATCCAATGTGAGTGCTCTGTCGTGAGTGTGACTTTTGTGTGTGTGTGTGTGTGTGTGTGTTTGCAGGAAACCATTGTGTATGCCTGCAAGAAAAAGTCGATGGGTGTTTGTGTGTGTTATTTGTATATGTGTGTGTCAGGACCATGTTTGTGATTATGTTAAAGCAGTTCCAAGTGTTGACGGCTGTGTTGGAGACCCAGTGTGAGTGCGGTGTTGTGAGTGTGATAGTGTGTGTGTGTCTGTGTGTGTTTCAGAACCCCCTGTGTACGCCTGTAAGAAAAATTCCATGGCTGTTTGTGTGTGTTTCTTGTGTATGTGTGTGTCGGGAAAACGTTTGTGAGTATGTTAGGGCAGTTCCAAGTGTTGATGGCTCTGCCGAGGCCCAGTGTGAGTGCTGTGTTGCGAGTGTGACAGTGTGTGTGTGTGTGTGTGTGTTTTCTGGTAACCATTGTGTATGCCTGTATGAAAAAGTCGATGGGTGTATTTGTGTTCTTGCGTATTGTGTTTCAGATCCACATTTGTGAGTGTGTGAGGGCAGTTCCAAGTGTTGATGGCTCTGCTGGATACGCACTGTGAGTGCCGTGTTGTGAGTGTGATAGTGTGTGTGCGCGTGTGTTTGCGGGAAACCATTGTGTACGCCTGTAAGAAAATGTCGATGGGTGTTTGTGTGTTTCTTCTGTATGTCTGTGTTGGGAAAACGTTTGTGAGTATGTTAGGTCAGTTCCAAGTGTTGATGTCTCTGCCGAGGTACAGAGTGAGTGCTGTGTTGTGAGTGTGAGAGTGTGTGTGTGTGTGTGTTTTCGGGTAACCATTGTGTATGCCTGTATGAAAAAGTCGATATGTGTATTTGTGTGTTCTTGCGTATTGTGTTTCAGATCCACATTTGTGAGTGTGTGAGGGCAGTTCCAAGTGTTCATGAGTTTGCTGGATATCCAGTGTGAGTGTGTGTTGTGAGTGTGACAGTGTGTGTGCGTGTCTGTGTGTGTGTTTGCAGGAAACCAGTCTGTATGCGTATAAGAAAAATTCCATGGGTGTTTGTGTGTGTTCCTTCTGTATGTGTGTGTCGGGACCACATTTGTGAATATGTTAGGGCAGTTCCAAGTGTTGATGGCTCTGCTGGAGACCCAGTGAGAGTGCTGTGTTGTGAGTGTGACAGTGTGTGTGTGTCTCTGTGTGTGTGTGTGTTTGGGGGAACCCCACAGTGTATGCTTCTAAGAAAAAGTCGATGGGTGTTTGTGTGTGGTTCTTGTGTATGTGTGTGTCGGGACCACGTATGTGAGTATGTTGTGGCAGTTCCAAGTGCCAGTGTGAATGCTGTGTTGTGAGTGTGGCAGTGTGTGTTTCTGTGTGTGTTTGTGTTGGCGGGAAAACATTGTGTATGCCTGTAAGAATATGTCGATGGATGTGTGTGTGAGTTTCATGTGTATGTGTGTGTCGCGACCACATTTGTCAATATTTTAGGGCAGTTCCAAGTGTTGATGGTTCTGCTGGATACCCATTTTGAGTGCTGTGTTGTAAGTGTGACTGTGTGTGTGTGTGTTCGCGGGAAACCGTTGTGTATGCCTGTAAGAAAAAGTCAATGGGTGTTTGTGTGTGTTTCTTGTGTATGTGTGTGTCGGGAAAACGTTTGTGAGTATGTTAGGGCAGTTCCAAGTGTTGATGGCTCTGCCGAGGCCCAGTGTGCGTACTGCGCTTTTAGTGTGACAGTGTGTGTGTGTGTGTGTGTGTGTGTGTTTGGGGAAACCCCACTCTGTCTGCCTGTAACAAAATGTTGATGGGTGTTTGTGTGTGTTTCTTGTGTATGTGTGTGTCGGGACCACGTTTGTTTGTATGTTAGGGCAGATTCAAGTGCCAGTGTGAATGCTGTGTTGTGAGAGTGTGTGTGTGTGTGTGTTTGCGGAAACCATTGTGCATGACTGTAAGTAAAAGTCAATGGGAGTTTGTGTGTGTTTCTTGTGTATGTGTGTGTCGGGACCACGTTTGTGAGTATGTTAGGGCAGTTCCAACTGTTGATGGCTATGCCGGGGACCCAGTGTGAGTGCTGTGTTGTGCGTGTGATAGTGTATGTGTGTGTGTGTGTGTGTGTGTTTTGCTGGATACCATTGTGTATGTCTGTAAGAAAAAGTCGTAGGGTGTTTTTGTGTGTTTCTTCTGCATGTGTGTTTCGGGACCACGTTTGTGAACATGTTAAGGTAATTCCAAGTGTTCATGGCTCTGCTGGAGATCCAATGTGAGTTCTCTGTCGTGAGTGTGACTTTTGTGTGTGTTTGTGTGTGTGTGTGTTTGCAGGAAACCATTGTGTATGCCTGCAAGAAAAAGTCGATGGGTGTTTGTGTGTGTTATTTGTATATGTGTGTGTCAGGACCATGTTTGTGATTATGTTAAAGCAGTTCCAAGTGTTGACGGCTGTGTTGGAGACCCAGTGTGAGTGCGGTGTTGTGAGTGTGATAGTGTGTGTGTGTCTGTGTGTGTTTCAGAACCCCCTGTGTACGCCTGTAAGAAAAATTCCATGGGTGTTTGTGTGTGTTTCTTGTGTATGTGTGTGTCGGGAAAACGTTTGTGAGTATGTTAGGGCAGTTCCAAGTGTTGATGGCTCTGCCGAGGCCCAGTGTGAGTGCTGTGTTGCGAGTGTGACAGTGTCTGTGTGTGTGTGTTTTCCGGTAACCATTGTGTATGCCTGTATGAAAAAGTCGATGGGTGTATTTGTGTGTTCTTGCGTATTGTGTTTCAGATCCACATTTGTGAGAGTGTGAGGGCAGTTTCAAGTGTTGATGTCTCTGCCGAGGTACAGAGTGAGTGCTGTGTTGTGAGTGTGAGAGTGTGTGTGTGTGTGTGTGTGTTTTCGGGTAACCATTGTGTATGCCTGTATGAAAAAGTCGATGGGTGTATTTGTGTGTTCTTGCGTATTGTGTTTCAGATCCACATTTGTGAGTGTGTGAGGGCAGTTCCAAGTGTTCATGAGTTTGCTGCATATCCAGTGTGAGTGTGTGTTGTGAGTGTGACAGTGTGTGTGCGTGTCTGTGTGTGTGTTTGCAGGAAACCAGTCTGTATGCGTATAAGAAAAATTCCATGGGTGTTTGTGTGTGTTTCTTCTGTATGTGTGTGTCGGGACCACATTTGTGAATATGTTAGGGCAGTTCCAAGTGTTGATGGCTCTGCTGGAGACCCAGTGAGAGTGCTGTGTTGTGAGTGTGACAGTGTGTGTGTGTCTCTGTGTGTGTGTGTGTTTGGGGGAACCCCACAGTGTATGCTTCTAAGAAAAAGTCGATGGGTGTTTGTGTGTGGTTCTTGTGTATGTGTGTGTCGGGACCACGTATGTGAGTATGTTGTGGCAGTTCCAAGTGCCAGTGTGAATGCTGTGTTGTGAGTGTGGCAGTGTGTGTTTCTGTGTGTGTTTGTGTTGGCGGGAAAACATTGTGTATGCCTGTAAGAATATGTCGATGGATGTGTGTGTGAGTTTCATGTGTATGTGTGTGTTGCGACCACATTTGTCAATATTTTAGGGCAGTTCCAAGTGTTGATGGTTCTGCTGGATACCCATTGTGAGTGCTGTGTTGTAAGTGTGACTGTGTGTGTGTGTGTTCGCGGGAAACCGTTGTGTATGCCTGTAAGAAAAAGTCAATGGGTGTTTGTGTGTGTTTCTTGTGTATGTGTGTGTCAGGAAAACGTTTGTGAGTATGTTAGGGCAGTTCCAAGTGTTGATGGCTCTGCCGAGGCCCAGTGTGCGTACTGCGCTTTTAGTGTGACAGTGTGTGTGTGTGTGTGTGTGTGTGTGTTTGGGGAAACCCCACTCTGTCTGCCTGTAACAAAATGTTGATGGGTGTTTGTGTGTGTTTCTTGTGTATGTGTGTGTCGGGACCACGTTTGTTTGTATGTTAGGGCAGATTCAAGTGCCAGTGTGAATGCTGTGTTGTGAGAGTGTGTGTGTGTGTGTGTTTGCGGAAACCATTGTGCATGACTGTAAGTAAAAGTCAATGGGAGTTTGTGTGTGTTTCTTGTGTATGTGTGTGTCGGGACCACGTTTGTGAGTATGGTAGGGCAGTTCCAACTGTTGATGGCTATGCCGGGGACCCAGTGTGAGTGCTGTGTTGTGCGTGTGATAGTGTATGTGTGTGTGTGTGTGTGTGTTTTGCTGGATACCATTGTGTATGTCTGTAAGAAAAAGTCGTAGGGTGTTTTTGTGTGTTTCTTCTGCATGTGTGTTTCGGGACCACGTTTGTGAACATGTTAAGGTAATTCCAAGTGTTCATGGCTCTGCTGGAGATCCAATGTGAGTTCTCTGTCGTGAGTGTGACTTTTGTGTGTGTTTGTGTGTGTGTGTGTTTGCAGGAAACCATTGTGTATGCCTGCAAGAAAAAGTCGATGGGTGTTTGTGTGTGTTATTTGTATATGTGTGTGTCAGGACCATGTTTGTGATTATGTTAAAGCAGTTCCAAGTGTTGACGGCTGTGTTGGAGACCCAGTGTGAGTGCGGTGTTGTGAGTGTGATAGTGTGTGTGTGTCTGTGTGTGTTTCAGAACCCCCTGTGTACGCCTGTAAGAAAAATTCCATGGGTGTTTGTGTGTGTTTCTTGTGTATGTGTGTGTCGGGAAAACGTTTGTGAGTATGTTAGGGCAGTTCCAAGTGTTGATGGCTCTGCCGAGGCCCAGTGTGAGTGCTGTGTTGCGAGTGTGACAGTGTCTGTGTGTGTGTGTGTGTGTTTTCCGGTAACCATTGTGTATGCCTGTATGAAAAAGTCGATGGGTGTATTTGTGTGTTCTTGCGTATTGTGTTTCAGATCCACATTTGTGAGAGTGTGAGGGCAGTTCCAAGTGTTGATGTCTCTGCCGAGGTACAGAGTGAGTGCTGTGTTGTGAGTGTGAGAGTGTGTGTGTGTGTGTGTGTGTGTTTTCGGGTAACCATTGTGTATGCCTGTATGAAAAAGTCGATGGGTGTATTTGTGTGTTCTTGCGTATTGTGTTTCAGATCCACATTTGTGAGTGTGTGAGGGCAGTTCCAAGTGTTCATGAGTTTGCTGCATATCCAGTGTGAGTGTGTGTTGTGAGTGTGACAGTGTGTGTGCGTGTCTGTGTGTGTGTTTGCAGGAAACCAGTCTGTATGCCTATAAGAAAAATTCCATGGGTGTTTGTGTGTGTTTCTTCTGTATGTGTGTGTCGGGACCACATTTGTGAATATGTTAGGGCAGTTCCAAGTGTTGATGGCTCTGCTGGAGACCCAGTGAGAGTGCTGTGTTGTGAGTGTGATAGTGTGTGTGTCTCTGTGTGTGTGTGTGTTTGGGGGAACCCCACAGTGTATGCTTCTAAGAAAAAGTCGATGGGTGTTTGTGTGTGTTTCTTGTGTATGTATGTGTCGGGCCACGTATGTGAGTATGTTGTGGCAGTTCCAACTGCCAGTGTGAATGCTGTGTTGTGAGTGTGGCAGTGTGTGTTTCTGTGTGTGTTTGTGTTGGCGGGAAAACATTGTGTATGCCTCTAAGAATAAGTCGATGGATGTTTGTGTGAGTTTCATGTGTATGTGTGTGTCGCGACCACATTTGTCAATATTTTAGGGCAGTTCCAATTGTTGATGGTTCTGCTGGATACCCATTGTGAATGCTGTGTTGTAAGTGTGACTCTGTGTGTGTGTGTTCGCGGGAAACCGTTGTGTAGCCTGTAAGAAAAAGTCGATGGGTGTTTGTGTGTGTTTCTTGTGTATGTGTGTGTCGGGAAAACGTTTGTGAGTATGTTAGGGCAGTTCCAAGTGTTGATGGCTCTGCCGAGGCCCAGTGTGCGTACTGTGCTGTTAGTGTGACAGTGTGTGTGTGTGTGTGTGTGTGTGTGTTTGGGGAAACCCCACTCTGTCTGCTTGTAACAAAATGTTGATGGGTGTTTGTGTGTGTTTCTTGTGTATGTGTGTGTCGGGACCACGTTTGTTTGTATGTTAGAGCAGATTCAAGTGCCAGTGTGAATGCTGTGTTGTGAGTGTGATAGTGTGTGTGTGTGTGTTTGCGGAAACCATTGTGCATGACTGTAAGTAAAAGTCAATGGGAGTTTGTGTGTGTTTCTTGTGTATGTGTGTGTCGCGACCACATTTGTCAATATTTTAGGGCAGTTCCAAGTGTTGATGGTTCTGCTGGATACCCATTGTGAGTGCTGTGTTGTAAGTGTGACTGTGTGTGTGTGTTCACGGGAAACCGTTGTGTATGCCTGTAAGAAAAGGTCGATGGGTGTTTGTGTGTGTTTCTGGTGTATGTGTGTGTCGGGAAAACGTTTGTGAGTATGTTAGGGCAGTTCCAAGTGTTGATGGCTCTGCCGAGGCCCAGTGTGCGTACTGTGCTGTTAGTGTGACAGTGTGTGTGTGTGTGTGTGTGTGTGTGTTTGGGGAAACCCCACTCTGTCTGCCTGTAACAAAAAGTTGATGGGTGTTTGTGTGTGTTTCTTCTGTATGTGTGTGTCGGGACCACGTTTGTATGTTAGGGCAGATTCAAGTGCCAGTGTGAATGCTGTGTTGTGAGTGTGATAGTGTGTGTGTGTGTGTGTGTTTGCGGAAACCATTGTGCATGACTGTAAGTAAAAGCCAATGGGAGTTTGTGTGTGTTTCTTGTGTATGTGTGTGTCGGGACCACGTTTGTGAGTATGTTAGGGCAGTTCCAACTGTTGATGGCTATGCCGGGGACCCAGTGTGAGTGCTGTGTTGTGCGTGTGATAGTGTATGTGTGTGTGTGTGTGTGTGTTTTGCTGGATACCATTGTGTATGTCTGTAAGAAAAATTCGTAGGGTGTTTTTCTGTGTTTCTTCTGCATGTGTGTTTCGGGACCACGTTTGTGAATATGTTAAGGTAATTCCAAGTGTTCATGGTTCTGCTGGAGATCCAATGTGAGTGCTCTGTCGTGAGTGTGACTTTTGTGTGTGTGTGTGTGTGTGTGTTTGCAGGAAACCATTGTGTATGCCTGCAAGAAAAAGTCGAAGAGTGTTTGTGTGTGTTATTTGTATATGTGTGTGTCAGGACCATGTTTGTGATTATGTTAAAGCAGTTCCAAGTGTTGACGGCTGTGTTGGAGACCCAGTGTGAGTGCTGTGTTGTGAGTGTGATAGTGTGTGTGTGTCTGTGTGTGTTTCAGAACCCCCTGTGTACGCCTGTAAGAAAAATTCAATGGGTGTTTCTGTGTGTTTCTTGTGTATGTGTGTGTCGGGAAAACGTTTGTGAGTATGTTAGGGCAGTTCCAAGTGTTGATGGCTCTGCCGAGGCCCAGTGTGAGTGCTGTGTTGCGAGTGTGACAGTGTGTGTGTGTGTGTGTTTTCGGGTAACCATTGTGTATGCCTGTATGAAAATGTCGATGGGTTATTTGTGTGTTCTTGCGTATTGTGTTTCAGATCCACATTTGTGAGTGTGTGAGGGCAGTTCCAAGTGTTTATGAGTTTGCTGGATATCCAGTGTGAGTGTGTGTTGTGAGTGTGACAGTGTGTGTGCGTGTCTGTGTGTGTGTTTGCAGGAAACCAGTCTGTATGCCTATAAGAAACATTCGATGGGTGTTTGTGTGTGTTTCTTCTGTATGTGTGTGTCGGGACCACATTTGTGAATATGTTAGGGCAGTTCCAAGTGTTGATGGCTCTGCTGGAGACCCAGTGAGAGTGCTGTGTTGTGAGTGTGATAGTGTGTGTGTGTCTCTGTGTGTGTGTGTTTGGGGGAACCCCACAGTGTATGCTTCTAAGAAAAAGTCGATGGGTGTTTGTGTGTGTTTCTTGTGTATGTGTGTGTCGGGACCACGTATGTGAGTATGTTGTGGCAGTTCCAAGTGCCAGTGTGAATGCTGTGTTGTGAGTGTGGCAGTGTGTGTTTCTGTGTGTGTTTGTGTTGGCGGGAAAACATTGTGTATGCCTGTAAGAATAAGTCGATGGATGTGTGTGTGAGTTTCATGTGTATGTGTGTGTCGCGACCACATTTGTCAATATTTTAGGGCAGTTCCAAGTGTTGATGGTTCTGCTGGATACCCATTGTGAGTGCTGTGTTGTAAGTGTGACTGTGTGTGTGTGTGTTCGCGGGAAACCGTTGTGTATGCCTGTAAGAAAAAGTCGATGGGTGTTTGTGTGTGTTTCTTGTGTATGTGTGTGTCGGGAAAACGTTTGTGAGTATGTTAGGGCAGTTCCAAGTGTTGATGGCTCTGCCGAGGCCCAGTGTGCGTACTGTGCTGTTAGTGTGACAGTGTGTGTGTGTGTGTGTGTGTGTGTGTTTGGGGAAACCCCACTCTGTCTGCCTGTAACAAAATGTTGATGGGTGTTTGTGTGTGTTTCTTGTGTATGTGTGTGTCGGGACCACGTTTGTTTGTATGTTAGGGCAGATTCAAGTGCCAGTGTGAATGCTGTGTTGTGAGTGTGATAGTGTGTGTGTGTGTGTGTTTGCGGAAACCATTGTGCATGACTGTAAGTAAAAGTCAATGGGAGTTTGTGTGTGTTTCTTGTGTATGTGTGTGTCGGGACCACGTTTGTGAGTATGTTAGGGCAGTTCCAACTGTTGATGGCTATGCCGGGGACCCAGTGTGAGTGCTGTGTTGTGCGTGTGATAGTGTATGTGTGTGTGTGTGTGTGTGTTTTGCTGGATACCATTGTGTATGTCTGTAAGAAAAAGTCGTAGGGTGTTTTTGTGTGTTTCTTCTGCATGTGTGTTTCGGGACCACGTTTGTGAATATGTTAAGGTAATTCCAAGTGTTCATGGCTCTGCTGGAGATCCAATGTGAGTGTTCTGTCGTGAGTGTGCCTTTTGTGTGTGTGTGTGTGTGTTTGCAGGAAACCATTGTGTATGCCTGCAAGAAAAAGTCGATGGGTGTTTGTGTGTGTTATTTGTATATGTGTGTGTCAGGACCATGTTTGTGATTATGTTAAAGCAGTTCCAAGTGTTGACGGCTGTGTTGGAGACCCAGTGTGAGTGCGGTGTTGTGAGTGTGATAGTGTGTGTGTGTCTGTTTGTGTTTCAGAACCCCCCGTGTACGCCTGTAAGAAATATTCCATGGCTGTTTGTGTGTGTTTCTTGTGTATGTGTGTGTCGGGAAAACGTTTGTGAGTGTGTGAGGGCAGTTCCAAGTGTTGATGGCTCTGCCGAGGCCCAGTGTGAGTGCTGTGTTGCGAGTGTGACAGTGTGTGTGTGTGTGTGTGTGTGTGTTTTCCGGTAATCATTGTGTATGCCTGTATGAAAAAGTCAATGGGTGTATTTGTGTGTTCTTGCGTATTGTGTTTCAGATCCACATTTGTGAGTGTGTGAGGGCAGTTCCAAGTGTTGATGTCTCTGCCGAGGTACAGAGTGAGTGCTGTGTTGTGAGTGTGAGAGTGTGTGTGTGTGTGTGTGTGTTTTCGGGTAACCATTGTGTATGCCTGTATGAAAAAGTCGATGGGTGTATTTGTGTGTTCTTGCGTATTGTGTTTCAGATCCACATTTGTGAGTGTGTGAGGGCAGTTCCAAGTGTTCACGAGTTTGCTGGATATCCAGTGTGAGTGTGTGTTGTGAGTGTGACAGTGTGTGTGCGTGTCTGTGTGTGTGTTTGCAGGAAACCAGTCTGTATGCCTATAAGAAAAATTCCATGGGTGTTTGTGTGTGTTTCTTCTGTATGTGTGTGTCGGGACCACATTTGTGAATATGTTAGGGCAGTTCCAAGTGTTGATGGCTCTGCTGGAGACCCAGTGAGAGTGCTGTGTTGTGAGTGTGATAGTGTGTGTGTGTCTCTGTGTGTGTGTGTGTGTTTGGGGGAACCCCACAGTGTATGCTTCTAAGAAAAAGTCGATGGGTGTTTGTGTGTGTTTCTTGTGTATGTGTGTGTCGGGACCACGTATGTGAGTATGTTGTGGCAGTTCCAAGTGCCAGTGTGAATGCTGTGTTGTGAGTGTGGCAGTGTGTGTTTCTGTGTGTGTTTGTGTTGGCGGGAAAACATTGTGTATGCCTGTAAGAATAAGTCGATGGATGTTTGTGTGAGTTTCATGTGTATGTGTGTGTCGCGACCACATTTGTCAATATTTTAGGGCAGTTCCAAGTGTTGATGGTTCTGCTGGATACCCATTGTGAGTGCTGTGTTGTAAGTGTGACTCTGTGTGTGTGTGTTCGCGGGAAACCGTTGTGTATGCCTGTAAGAAAAAGTCGATGGGTGTTTGTGTGTGTTTCTTGTGTATGTGTGTGTCGGGAAAACGTTTGTGAGTATGTTAGGGCAGTTCCAAGTGTTGATGGCTCTGCCGAGGCCCAGTGTGCGTACTGTGCTGTTAGTGTGATTGTGTGTGTGTGTGTGTGTGTGTGTTTGGGGAAACCCCACTCTGTCTGCCTGTAACAAAAAGTTGATGGGTGTTTGTGTGTGTTTCTTGTGTATGTGTGTGTCGGGACCACGTTTGTTTGTATGTTAGGGCAGATTCAAGTGCCAGTGTGAATGCTGTGTTGTGAGTGTGATAGTGTGTGTGTGTGTGTGTTTGCGGAAACCATTGTGCATGACTGTAAGTAAAAGTCAATGGGAGTTTGTGTGTGTTTCTTGTGTATGTGTGTGTCGGGACCACGTTTGTGAGTATGTTAGGGCAGTTCCAACTGTTGATGGCTATGCCGGGGACCCAGTGTGAGTGCTGTGTTGTGCGTGTGATAGTGTATGTGTTTGTGTGTGTGTGTTATGCTGGATACCATTGTGTATGTCTGTAAGAAAAAGTCGTAGGGTGTTTTTGTGTGTTTCTTCTGCATGTGTGTTTCGGGACCACGTTTGTGAATATGTTAAGGTAATTCCAAGTGTTCATGGCTCTGCTGGAGGTCCAATGTGCGTGCTCTGTCGTGAGTGTGACTTTTGTGTGTGTGTGTGTGTGTGTGTTTGCAGGAAACCATTGTGTATGCCTGCAAGAAAAAGTCGATGGGTGTTTGTGTGTGTTATTTGTATATGTGTGTGTCAGGACCATGTTTGTGATTATGTTAAAGCAGTTCCAAGTGTTGACGGCTGTGTTGGAGACCCAGTGTGAGTGCTGTGTTGTGAGTGTGATAGTGTGTGTCTCTGTGTGTGTTTCAGAACCCCCTGTGTACGCCTGTAAGAAAAAGTCGATGGGTGTTTGTGTGTGTTTCTTGTGTATGTGTGTGTCGGGAAAACGTTTGTGAGTATGTTAGGGCAGTTCCAAGTGTTGATGGCTCTGCCGAGGCCCAGTGTGCGTACTGTGCTGTTACTGTGACAGTGTGTGTGTGTGTGTGTGTGTGTGTGTGTGTTTGGGGAAACCCCACTCTGTCTGCCTGTAACAAAATGTTGATGGGTGTTTGTGTGTGTTTCTTGTGTATGTGTGTGTCGGGACCACGTTTGTTTGTATGTTAGGGCAGATTCAATTGCCAGTGTGAATGCTGTGTTGTGAGTGTGATAGTGTGTGTGTGTGTGTGTTTGCGGAAACCATTGTGCATGACTGTAAGTAAAAGTCAAAGGGAGTTTGTGTGTGTTTCTTGTGTATGTGTGTGTCGGGACCACGTTTGTGAGTATGTTAGGGCAGTTCCAACTGTTGATGGCTATGCCGGGGACCCAGTGTGAGTGCTGTGTTGTGCGTGTGATAGTGTATGTGTGTGTGTGTGTGTGTGTGTGTGTGTTTTGCTGGATACCATTGTGTATGTCTGTAAGAAAAAGTCGTAGGGTGTTTTTGTGTGTTTCTTCTGCATGTGTGTTTCGGGACCACGTTTGTGAATATGTTAAGGTAATTCCAAGTGTTCATGGCTCTGCTGGAGATCCAATGTGAGTGTTCTGTCGTGAGTGTGCCTTTTGTGTGTGTGTGTGTGTGTGTGTTTGCAGGAAACCATTGTGTATGCCTGCAAGAAAAAGTCGATGGGTGTTTGTGTGTGTTATTTGTATATGTGTGTGTCAGGACCATGTTTGTGATTATGTTAAAGCAGTTCCAAGTGTTGACGGCTGTGTTGGAGACCCAGTGTGAGTGCTGTGTTGTGAGTGTGATAGTGTGTGTGTGTCTGTGTGTGTTTCAGAACCCCCTGTGTACGCCTGTAAGAAAAATTCCATGGGTGTTTGTGTGTGTTTCTTGTGTATGTGTGTGTCGGGAAAACGTTTGTGAGTATGTTAGGGCAGTTCCAAGTGTTGATGGCTCTGCCGAGGCCCAGTGTGAGTGCTGTGTTGCGAGTGTGACAGTGTGTGTGTGTGTGTGTTTTCGGGTAACCATTGTGTATGCCTGTATGAAAAAGTCGATGGGTGTATTTGTGTGTTCTTGCGTATTGTGTTTCAGATCCACATTTGTGAGTGTGTGAGGGCAGTTCCAAGTGTTGATGTCTCTGCCGAGGTACAGAGTGAGTGCTGTGTTGTGAGTGTGAGAGTGTGTGTGTGTGTGTGTGTTTTCGGGTAACCATTGTGTATGCCTGTATGAAAAAGTCGATGGGTGTATTTGTGTGTTCTTGCGTATTGTGTTTCAGATCCACATTTGTGAGTGTGTGAGGGCAGTTCCAAGTGTTCATGAGTTTGCTGGATATCCAGTGTGAGTGTGTGTTGTGAGTGTGACAGTGTGTGTGCGTGTCTGTGTGTGTGTTTGCAGGAAACCAGTCTGTATGCCTATAAGAAAAATTCCATGGGTGTTTGTGTGTGTTTCTTCTGTATGTGTGTGTCGGGACCACATTTGTGAATATGTTAGGGCAGTTCCAAGTGTTGATGGCTCTGCTGGAGACCCAGTGAGAGTGCTGTGTTGTGAGTGTGATAGTGTGTGTGTGTCTCTGTGTGTGTGTGTGTTTGGGGGAACCCCACAGTGTATGCTTCTAAGAAAAAGTCGATGGGTGTTTGTGTGTGTTTCTTGTGTATGTGTGTGTCGGGACCACGTATGTGAGTATGTTGTGGCAGTTCCAAGTGCCAGTGTGAATGCTGTGTTGTGAGTGTGGCAGTGTGTGTTTCTGTGTGTGTTTGTGTTGGCGGGAAAACATTGTGTATGCCTGTAAGAATAAGTCGATGGATGTTTGTGTGAGTTTC
This sequence comes from Ursus arctos, assembly GCF_023065955.2. Taxonomy (NCBI): domain Eukaryota; kingdom Metazoa; phylum Chordata; class Mammalia; order Carnivora; family Ursidae; genus Ursus; species Ursus arctos. The sequence goes on from NC_079874.1 coordinate 4,260,878, forward strand.
ATGTGTATGTGTGTGTCGCGACCACATTTGTCAATATTTTAGGGCAGTTCCAAGTGTTGATGGTTCTGCTGGATACCCATTGTGAGTGCTGTGTTGTAAGTGTGACTGTGTGTGTGTGTGTTCGCGGGAAACCGTTGTGTATGCCTGTAAGAAAAAGTCGATGGGTGTTTGTGTGTGTTTCTTGTGTATGTGTGTGTCGGGAAAACGTTTGTGAGTATGTTAGGGCAGTTCCAAGTGTTGATGGCTCTGCCGAGGCCCAGTGTGCGTACTGTGCTGTTAGTGTGACAGTGTGTGTGTGTGTGTGTGTGTGTGTTTGGGGAAACCCCACTCTGTCTGCCTGTAACAAAATGTTGATGGGTGTTTGTGTGTGTTTCTTGTGTATGTGTGTGTCGGGACCACGTTTGTTTGTATGTTAGGGCAGATTCAAGTGCCAGTGTGAATGCTGTGTTGTGAGTGTGATAGTGTGTGTGTGTGTGTGTTTGCGGAAACCATTGTGCATGACTGTAAGTAAAAGTCAATGGGAGTTTGTGTGTGTTTCTTGTGTATGTGTGTGTCGGGACCACGTTTGTGAGTATGTTAGGGCAGTTCCAAGTGTTGATGGCTATGCCGGGGACCCAGTGTGAGTGCTGTGTTGTGCGTGTGATAGTGTATATGTGTGTGTGTGTGTGTGTTTTGCTGGATACCATTGTGCATGTCTGTAAGAAAAAGTCGTAGGGTGTTTTTGTGTGTTTCTTCTGCATGTGTGTTTCGGGACCACGTTTGTGAATATGTTAAGGTAATTCCAAGTGTTCATGGCTCTGCTGGAGATCCAATGTGAGTGCTCTGTCGTGAGTGTGACTTTTGTGTGTGTGTGTGTGTGTGTGTGTTTGCAGGAAACCATTGTGTATGCATGCAAGAAAAAGTCGATGGGTGTTTGTGTGTGTTATTTGTATATGTGTGTGTCAGGACCATGTTTGTGATTATGTTTAAGCAGTTCCAAGTTTTGACGGCTGTGTTGGAGACCCAGTGTGAGTGCGGTGTTGTGAGTGTGATAGTGTGTGTGTGTCTGAGTGTGTTTCAGAACCCCCTGTGTACGCCTGTAAGAAAAATTCCATGGGTGTTTGTGTGTGTTTCTTGTGTATGTGTGTGTCGGGAAAACGTTTGTGAGTGTGTGAGGGCAGTTCCAAGTGTTGATGGCTCTGCCGAGGCCCAGTGTGAGTGCTGTGTTGCGAGTGTGACAGTGTGTGTGTGTGTGTGTGTGTTTTCCGGTAACCATTGTGTATGCCTGTATGAAAAAGTCGATGGGTGTATTTGTGTGTTCTTGCGTATTGTGTTTCAGATCCACATTTGTGAGTGTGTGAGGGCAGTTCCAAGTGTTGATGTCTCTGCCGAGGTACAGAGTGAGTGCTGTGTTGTGAGTGTGAGAGTGTGTGTGTGTGTGTGTGTGTTTTCGGGTAACCATTGTGTATGCCTGTATGAAAAAGTCGATGGGTGTATTTGTGTGTTCTTGCGTATTGTGTTTCAGATCCACATTTGTGAGTGTGTGAGGGCAGTTCCAAGTGTTCACGAGTTTGCTGGATATCCAGTGTGAGTGTGTGTTGTGAGTGTGACAGTGTGTGTGCGTGTCTGTGTGTGTGTTTGCAGGAAACCAGTCTGTATGCCTATAAGAAAAATTCCATGGGTGTTTGTGTGTGTTTCTTCTGTATGTGTGTGTCGGGACCACATTTGTGAATATGTTAGGGCAGTTCCAAGTGTTGATGGCTCTGCTGGAGACCCAGTGAGAGTGCTGTGTTGTGAGTGTGATAGTGTGTGTGTGTCTCTGTGTGTGTGTGTGTTTGGGGGAACCCGACAGTGTATGCTTCTAAGAAAAAGTCGATGGGTGTTTGTGTGTGTTTCTTGTGTATGTGTGTGTCGGGACCACGTATGTGAGTATGTTGTGGCAGTTCCAAGTGCCAGTGTGAATGCTGTGTTGTGAGTGTGGCAGTGTGTGTTACTGTGTGTGTTTGTGTTGGCGGGAAAACATTGTGTATGCCTGTAAGAATAAGTCGATGGATGTTTGTGTGAGTTTCATGTGTATGTGTGTGTCGCGACCACATTTGTCAATATTTTAGGGCAGTTCCAAGTGTTGATGTTTCTGCTGGATACCCATTGTGAGTGCTGTGTTGTAAGTGTGACTGTGTGTGTGTGTGTTCGCGGGAAACCGTTGTGTATGCCTGTAAGAAAAAGTCGATGGGTGTTTGTGTGTGTTTCTTGTGTATGTGTGTGTCGGGAAAACGTTTGTGAGTATGTTAGGGCAGTTCCAAGTGTTGATGGCTCTGCCGAGGCCCAGTGTGCGTACTGTGCTGTTAGTGTGACAGTGTGTGTGTGTGTGTGTGTGTGTTTGTGTTTGTGGTAACCCCACTCTGTCTGCCTGTAACAAAATGTTGATGGGTGTATGTGTGTGTCGGGACCACGTTTGTTTGTATGTTAGGGCAGATTCAAGTGCCAGTGGGAATGCTGTGTTGTGAGTGTGATAGTGTGTGTGTGTGTGTGTTTGCGGAAACCATTGTGCATGACTGTAAGTAAAAGTCAATGGGAGTTTGTGTGTGTTTCTTGTGTATGTGTGTGTCGGGAAAACGTTTGTGAGTTTGTTAGGGAAGTTCCAAGTTATGATGGCTCTGCCGAGGCCCAGTGTGAGTGCTGTGTTGCGAGTGTGACAGTGTGTGTGTGTGTGTGTGTTTTCGGGTAACCATTGTGTATGCCTGTATGAAAAAGTCGATGGGTGTATTTGTGTGTTCTTGCGTATTGTGTTTCAGATCCACATTTGTGAGTGTGTGAGGGCAGTTCCAAGTGTTGATGTCTCTGCCGAGGTACAGAGTGAGTGCTGTGTTGTGAGTGTGAGAGTGTGTGTGTGTGTGTGTGTGTTTTCGGGTAACCATTGTGTATGCCTGTATGAAAAAGTCGATGGGTGTATTTGTGTGTTCTTGCGTATTGTGTTTCAGATCCACATTTGTGAGTGTGTGAGGGCAGTTCCAAGTGTTCATGAGTTTGCTGGATATCCAGTGTGAGTGTGTGTTGTGAGTGTGACAGTGTGTGTGCGTGTCTGTGTGTGTGTTTGCAGGAAACCAGTCTGTATGCCTATAAGAAAAATTCCATGGGTGTTTGTGTGTGTTTCTTCTGTATGTGTGTGTCGGGACCACATTTGTGAATATGTTAGGGCAGTTCCAAGTGTTGATGGCTCTGCTGGAGACCCAGTGAGAGTGCTGTGTTGTGAGTGTGACAGTGTGTGTGTGTCTCTGTGTGTGTGTGTGTTTGGGGGAACCCCACAGTGTATGCTTCTAAGAAAAAGTCGATGGGTGTTTGTGTGTGTTTCTTGTGTATGTGTGTGTCGGGACCACGTATGTGAGTATGTTGTGGCAGTTCCAAGTGCCAGTGTGAATGCTGTGTTGTGAGTGTGGCAGTGTGTGTTTCTGTGTGTGTTTGTGTTGGCGGGAAAACATTGTGTATGCCTGTAAGAATAAGTCGATGGATGTTTGTGTGAGTTTCATGTGTATGTGTGTGTCGCGACCACATTTGTCAATATTTTAGGGCAGTTCCAAGTGTTGATGGTTCTGCTGGATACCCAGTGTGAGTGCTGTGTTGTGCGTGTGATAGTGTATGTGTGTGTGTGTGTGTGTTTTGCTGGATACCATTGTGCATGTCTGTAAGAAAAAGTCGTAGGGTGTTTTTGTGTGTTTCTTCTGCATGTGTGTTTCGGGACCACGTTTGTGAATATGTTAAGGTAATTCCAAGTGTTCATGGCTCTGCTGGAGATCCAATGTGAGTGCTCTGTCGTGAGTGTGACTTTTGTGTGTGTGTGTGTGTGTGTGTGTTTGCAGGAAACCATTGTGTATGCCTGCAAGAAAAAGTCGATGGGTGTTTGTGTGTGTTATTTGTATATGTGTGTGTCAGGACCATGTTTGTGATTATGTTAAAGCAGTTCCAAGTGTTGACGGCTGTGTTGGAGACCCAGTGTGAGTGCGGTGTTGTGAGTGTGATAGTGTGTGTGTGTCTGTGTGTGTTTCAGAACCCCCTGTGTACGCCTGTAAGAAAAATTCCATGGGTGTTTGTGTGTGTTTCTTGTGTATGTGTGTGTCGGGAAAACGTTTGTGAGTATGTTAGGGCAGTTCCAAGTGTTGATGGCTCTGCCGAGGCCCAGTGTGAGTGCTGTGTTGCGAGTGTGACAGTGTGTGTGTGTGTGTGTTTTCCGGTAACCATTGTGTATGCCTGTATGAAAAAGTCGATGGGTGTATTTGTGTGTTCTTGCGTATTGTGTTTCAGATCCACATTTGTGAGTGTGTGAGGGCAGTTCCAAGTGTTGATGTCTCTGCCGAGGTACAGAGTGAGTGCTGTGTTGTGAGTGTGAGAGTGTGTGTGTGTGTGTGTGTGTGTTTTCGGGTAACCATTGTGTATGCCTGTATGAAAAAGTCGATGGGTGTATTTGTGTGTTCTTGCGTATTGTGTTTCAGATCCACATTTGTGAGTGTGTGAGGGCAGTTCCAAGTGTTCATGAGTTTGCTGCATGTCCAGTGTGAGTGTGTGTTGTGAGTGTGACAGTGTGTGTGCGTGTCTGTGTGTGTGTTTGCAGGAAACCAGTCTGTATGCCTATAAGAAAAATTCCATGGGTGTTTGTGTGTGTTTCTTCTGTATGTGTGTGTCGGGACCACATTTGTGAATATGTTAGGGCAGTTCCAAGTGTTGATGGCTCTGCTGGAGACCCAGTGAGAGTGCTGTGTTGTGAGTGTGATAGTGTGTGTGTGTCTCTGTGTGTGTGTGTGTTTGGGGGAACCCCACAGTGTATGCTTCTAAGAAAAAGTCGATGGGTGTTTGTGTGTGTTTCTTGTGTATGTGTGTGTCGGGACCACGTATGTGAGTATGTTGTGGCAGTTCCAAGTGCCAGTGTGAATGCTGTGTTGTGAGTGTGGCAGTGTGTGTTTCTGTGTGTGTTTGTGTTGGCGGGAAAACATTGTGTATGCCTGTAAGAATAAGTCGATGGATGTTTGTGTGAGTTTCATGTGTATGTGTGTGTCGCGACCACATTTGTCAATATTTTAGGGCAGTTCCAAGTGTTGATGGTTCTGCTGGATACCCATTGTGAGTGCTGTGTTGTAAGTGTGACTGTGTGTGTGTGTGTTCGCGGGAAACCGTTGTGTATGCCTGTAAGAAAAAGTCGATGGGTGTTTGTGTGTGTTTCTTGTGTATGTGTGTGTCGGGAAAACGTTTGTGAGTATGTTAGGGCAGTTCCAAGTGTTGATGGCTCTGCCGAGGCCCAGTGTGCGTACTGTGCTGTTAGTGTGACAGTGTGTGTGTGTGTGTGTGTGTGTGTGTGTGTTTGGGGAAACCCCACTCTGTCTGCCTGTAACAAAATGTTGATGGGTGTTTGTGTGTGTTTCTTGTGTATGTGTGTGTCGGGACCACGTTTGTTTGTATGTTAGGGCAGATTCAAGTGCCAGTGTGAATGCTGTGGGGTGAGTGTGATAGTGTGTGTGTGTGTGTTTGCGGAAACCATTGTGCATGACTGTAAGTAAAAGTCAATGGGAGTTTGTGTGTGTTTCTTGTGTATGTGTGTGTCGGGACCACGTTTGTGAGTATGTTAGGGCAGTTCCAAGTGTTGATGGCTATGCCGGGGACCCAGTGTGAGTGCTGTGTTGTGCGTGTGATAGTGTATGTGTGTGTGTGTGTGTGTGTGTTTTGCTGGATACCATTGTGTATGTCTGTAAGAAAAAGTCGTAGGGTGTTTTTGTGTGTTTCTTCTGCATGTGTGTTTCGGGACCACGTTTGTGAATATGTTAAGGTAATTCCAAGTGTTCATGGCTCTGCTGGAGATCCAATGTGAGTGCTCTGTCGTGAGTGTGACTTTTGTGTGTGTGTGTGTGTGTGTGTGTGTTTGCAGGAAACCATTGTGTATGCCTGCAAGAAAAAGTCGATGGGTGTTTGTGTGTGTTATTTGTATATGTGTGTGTCAGGACCATGTTTGTGATTATGTTAAAGCAGTTCCAAGTGTTGACGGCTGTGTTGGAGACCCAGTGTGAGTGCGGTGTTGTGAGTGTGATAGTGTGTGTGTGTCTGAGTGTGTTTCAGAACCCCCTGTGTACGCCTGTAAGAAAAATTCCATGGGTGTTTGTGTGTGTTTCTTGTGTATGTGTGTGTCGGGAAAACGTTTGTGAGTGTGTGAGGGCAGTTCCAAGTGTTGATGGCTCTGCCGAGGCCCAGTGTGAGTGCTGTGTTGCGAGTGTGACAGTGTGTGTGTGTGTGTGTGTGTGTGTGTTTTCCGGTAACCATTGTGTATGCCTGTATGAAAAAGTCGATGGGTGTATTTGTGTGTTCTTGCGTATTGTGTTTCAGATCCACATTTGTGAGTGTGTGAGGGCAGTTCCAAGTGTTGATGTCTCTGCCGAGGTACAGAGTGAGTGCTGTGTTGTGAGTGTGAGAGTGTGTGTGTGTGTGTGTGTGTTTTCGGGTAACCATTGTGTATGCCTGTATGAAAAAGTCGATGGGTGTATTTGTGTGTTCTTGCGTATTGTGTTTCAGATCCACATTTGTGAGTGTGTGAGGGCAGTTCCAAGTGTTCACGAGTTTGCTGGATATCCAGTGTGAGTGTGTGTTGTGAGTGTGACAGTGTGTGTGCGTGTCTGTGTGTGTGTTTGCAGGAAACCAGTCTGTATGCCTATAAGAAAAATTCCATGGGTGTTTGTGTGTGTTTCTTCTGTATGTGTGTGTCGGGACCACATTTGTGAATATGTTAGGGCAGTTCCAAGTGTTGATGGCTCTGCTGGAGACCCAGTGAGAGTGCTGTGTTGTGAGTGTGATAGTGTGTGTGTGTCTCTGTGTGTGTGTGTGTTTGGGGGAACCCGACAGTGTATGCTTCTAAGAAAAAGTCGATGGGTGTTTGTGTGTGTTTCTTGTGTATGTGTGTGTCGGGACCACGTATGTGAGTATGTTGTGGCAGTTCCAAGTGCCAGTGTGAATGCTGTGTTGTGAGTGTGGCAGTGTGTGTTTCTGTGTGTGTTTGTGTTGGCGGGAAAACATTGTGTATGCCTGTAAGAATAAGTCGATGGATGTTTGTGTGAATTTCATGTGTATGTGTGTGTCGCGACCACATTTGTCAATATTTTAGGGCAGTTCCAAGTGTTGATGGTTCTGCTGGATACCCATTGTGAGTGCTGTGTCGTAAGTGTGACTGTGTGTGTGTGTGTTCGCGGGAAACCGTTGTGTATGCCTGTAAGAAAAAGTCGATGGGTGTTTGTGTGTGTTTCTTGTGTATGTGTGTGTCGGGAGAACGTTTGTGAGTATGTTAGGGCAGTTCCAAGTGTTGATGGCTCTGCCGAGGCCCAGTGTGCGTACTGTGCTGTTAGTGTGACAGTGTGTGTGTGTGTGTGTGTGTGTGTGTGTTTGGGGAAACCCCACTCTGTCTGCCTGTAACAAAATGTTGATGGGTGTTTGTGTGTGTTTCTTGTGTATGTGTGGGTCGGGACCACGTTTGTTTGTATGTTAGGGCAGATTCAAGTGCCAGTGTGAATGCTGTGTTGTGAGTGTGATAGTGTGTGTGTGTGTGTGTGTTTGCGGAAACCATTGTGCATGACTGTAAGTAAAAGTCAATGGGAGTTTGTGTGTGTTTCTTGTGTATGTGTGTGTCGGGACCACGTTTGTGAGTATGTTAGGGCAGTTCCAACTGTTGATGGCTATGCCGGGGACCCAGTGTGAGTGCTGTGTTGTGCGTGTGATAGTGTATGTGTGTGTGTGTGTGTGTTTTGCTGGATACCATTGTGCATGTCTGTAAGAAAAAGTCGTAGGGTGTTTTTGTGTGTTTCTTCTGCATGTGTGTTTCGGGACCACGTTTGTGAATATGTTAAGGTAATTCCAAGTGTTCATGGCTCTGCTGGAGATCCAATGTGAGTGCTCTGTCGTGAGTGTGACTTTTGTGTGTGTGTGTGTGTGTGTGTTTGCAGGAAACCATTGTGTATGCCTGCAAGAAAAAGTCGATGGGTGTTTGTGTGTGTTATTTGTATATGTGTGTGTCAGGACCATGTTTGTGATTATGTTAAAGCAGTTCCAAGTGTTGACGGCTGTGTTGGAGACCCAGTGTGAGTGCGGTGTTGTGAGTGTGATAGTGTGTGTGTGTCTGAGTGTGTTTCAGAACCCCCTGTGTACGCCTGTAAGAAAAATTCCATGGGTGTTTGTGTGTGTTTCTTGTGTATGTGTGTGTCGGGAAAACGTTTGTGAGTATGTTAGGGCAGTTCCAAGTGTTGATGGCTCTGCCGAGGCCCAGTGTGAGTGCTGTGTTGCGAGTGTGACAGTGTGTGTGTGTGTGTGTGTGTTTTCCGGTAACCATTGTGTATGCCTGTATGAAAAAGTCGATGGGTGTATTTGTGTGTTCTTGCGTATTGTGTTTCAGATCCACATTTGTGAGTGTGTGAGGGCAGTTCCAAGTGTTGATGTCTCTGCCGAGGTACAGAGTGAGTGCTGTGTTGTGAGTGTGAGAGTGTGTGTGTGTGTGTGTGTGTGTGTTTTCGGGTAACCATTGTGTATGCCTGTATGAAAAAGTCGATGGGTGTATTTGTGTGTTCTTGCGTATTGTGTTTCAGATCCACATTTGTGAGTGTGTGAGGGCAGTTCCAAGTGTTCATGAGTTTGCTGGATGTCCAGTGTGAGTGTGTGTTGTGAGTGTGACAGTGTGTGTGCGTGTCTGTGTGTGTGTTTGCAGGAAACCAGTCTGTATGCCTATAAGAAAAATTCCATGGGTGTTTGTGTGTGTTTCTTCTGTATGTGTGTGTCGGGACCACATTTGTGAATATGTTAGGGCAGTTCCAAGTGTTGATGGCTCTGCTGGAGACCCAGTGAGAGTGCTGTGTTGTGAGTGTGATAGTGTGTGTGTGTCTGTGTGTGTGTGTGTGTTTGGGGGAACCCCACAGTGTATGCTTCTAAGAAAAAGTCGATGGGTGTTTGTGTGTGTTTCTTGTGTATGTGTGTGTCGGGACCACGTATGTGAGTATGTTGTGGCAGTTCCAAGTGCCAGTGTGAATGCTGTGTTGTGAGTGTGGCAGTGTGTGTTTCTGTGTGTGTTTGTGTTGGCGGGAAAACATTGTGTATGCCTGTAAGAATAAGTCGATGGATGTTTGTGTGAGTTTCATGTGTATGTGTGTGTCGCGACCACATTTGTCAATATTTTAGGGCAGTTCCAAGTGTTGATGGTTCTGCTGGATACCCATTGTGAGTGCTGTGTTGTAAGTGTGACTGTGTGTGTGTGTGTTCGCGGGAAACCGTTGTGTATGCCTGTAAGAAAAAGTCGATGGGTGTTTGTGTGTGTTTCTTGTGTATGTGTGTGTCGTTAAAACGTTTGTGAGTATGTTAGGGCAGTTCCAAGTGTTGATGGCTCTGCCGAGGCCCAGTGTGCGTACTGTGCTGTTAGTGTGACAGTGTGTGTGTGTGTGTGTGTGTGTGTTTGGGGAAACCCCACTCTGTCTGCCTGTAACAAAATGTTGATGGGTGTTTGTGTGTGTTTCTTGTGTATGTGTGTGTCGGGACCACGTTTGTTTGTATGTTAGGGCAGATTCAAGTGCCAGTGTGAATGCTGTGGGGTGAGTGTGATAGTGTGTGTGTGTGTGTTTGCGGAAACCATTGTGCATGACTGTAAGTAAAAGTCAATGGGAGTTTGTGTGTGTTTCTTGTGTATGTGTGTGTCGGGACCACGTTTGTGAGTATGTTAGGGCAGTTCCAAGTGTTGATGGCTATGCCGGGGACCCAGTGTGAGTGCTGTGTTGTGCGTGTGATAGTGTATGTGTGTGTGTGTGTGTGTGTTTTGCTGGATACCATTGTGTATGTCTGTAAGAAAAAGTCGTAGGGTGTTTTTGTGTGTTTCTTCTGCATGTGTGTTTCGGGACCACGTTTGTGAATATGTTAAGGTAATTCCAAGTGTTCATGGCTCTGCTGGAGATCCAATGTGAGTGCTCTGTCGTGAGTGTGACTTTTGTGTGTGTGTGTGTGTGTGTGTGTGTTTGCAGGAAACCATTGTGTATGCCTGCAAGAAAAAGTCGATGGGTGTTTGTGTGTGTTATTTGTATATGTGTGTGTCAGGACCATGTTTGTGATTATGTTAAAGCAGTTCCAAGTGTTGACGGCTGTGTTGGAGACCCAGTGTGAGTGCGGTGTTGTGAGTGTGATAGTGTGTGTGTGTCTGAGTGTGTTTCAGAACCCCCTGTGTACGCCTGTAAGAAAAATTCCATGGGTGTTTGTGTGTGTTTCTTGTGTATGTGTGTGTCGGGAAAACGTTTGTGAGTGTGTGAGGGCAGTTCCAAGTGTTGATGGCTCTGCCGAGGCCCAGTGTGAGTGCTGTGTTGCGAGTGTGACAGTGTGTGTGTGTGTGTGTGTGTGTGTGTTTTCCGGTAACCATTGTGTATGCCTGTATGAAAAAGTCGATGGGTGTATTTGTGTGTTCTTGCGTATTGTGTTTCAGATCCACATTTGTGAGTGTGTGAGGGCAGTTCCAAGTGTTGATGTCTCTGCCGAGGTACAGAGTGAGTGCTGTGTTGTGAGTGTGAGAGTGTGTGTGTGTGTGTGTGTGTTTTCGGGTAACCATTGTGTATGCCTGTATGAAAAAGTCGATGGGTGTATTTGTGTGTTCTTGCGTATTGTGTTTCAGATCCACATTTGTGAGTGTGTGAGGGCAGTTCCAAGTGTTCACGAGTTTGCTGGATATCCAGTGTGAGTGTGTGTTGTGAGTGTGACAGTGTGTGTGCGTGTCTGTGTGTGTGTTTGCAGGAAACCAGTCTGTATGCCTATAAGAAAAATTCCATGGGTGTTTGTGTGTGTTTCTTCTGTATGTGTGTGTCGGGACCACATTTGTGAATATGTTAGGGCAGTTCCAAGTGTTGATGGCTCTGCTGGAGACCCAGTGAGAGTGCTGTGTTGTGAGTGTGATAGTGTGTGTGTGTCTCTGTGTGTGTGTGTGTTTGGGGGAACCCCACAGTGTATGCTTCTAAGAAAAAGTCGATGGGTGTTTGTGTGTGTTTCTTGTGTATGTGTGTGTCGGGACCACGTATGTGAGTATGTTGTGGCAGTTCCAAGTGCCAGTGTGAATGCTGTGTTGTGAGTGTGGCAGTGTGTGTTTCTGTGTGTGTTTGTGTTGGCGGGAAAACATTGTGTATGCCTGTAAGAATAAGTCGATGGATGTTTGTGTGAGTTTCATGTGTATGTGTGTGTCGCGACCACATTTGTCAATATTTTAGGGCAGTTCCAAGTGTTGATGTTTCTGCTGGATACCCATTGTGAGTGCTGTGTTGTAAGTGTGACTGTGTGTGTGTGTGTTCGCGGGAAACCGTTGTGTATGCCTGTAAGAAAAAGTCGATGGGTGTTTGTGTGTGTTTCTTGTGTATGTGTGTGTCGGGAAAACGTTTGTGAGTATGTTAGGGCAGTTCCAAGTGTTGATGGCTCTGCCGAGGCCCAGTGTGCGTACTGTGCTGTTAGTGTGACAGTGTGTGTGTGTGTGTGTGTGTTTGTGTTTGGGGTAACCCCACTCTGTCTGCCTGTAACAAAATGTTGATGGGTGTATGTGTGTGTCGGGACCACGTTTGTTTGTATGTTAGGGCAGATTCAAGTGCCAGTGGGAATGCTGTGTTGTGAGTGTGATAGTGTGTGTGTGTGTGTGTTTGCGGAAACCATTGTGCATGACTGTAAGTAAAAGTCAATGGGAGTTTGTGTGTGTTTCTTGTGTATGTGTGTGTCGGGAAAACGTTTGTGAGTTTGTTAGGGAAGTTCCAAGTTATGATGGCTCTGCCGAGGCCCAGTGTGAGTGCTGTGTTGCGAGTGTGACAGTGTGTGTGTGTGTGTGTGTTTTCGGGTAACCATTGTGTATGCCTGTATGAAAAAGTCGATGGGTGTATTTGTGTGTTCTTGCGTATTGTGTTTCAGATCCACATTTGTGAGTGTGTGAGGGCAGTTCCAAGTGTTGATGTCTCTGCCGAGGTACAGAGTGAGTGCTGTGTTGTGAGTGTGAGAGTGTGTGTGTGTGTGTGTGTGTTTTCGGGTAACCATTGTGTATGCCTGTATGAAAAAGTCGATGGGTGTATTTGTGTGTTCTTGCGTATTGTGTTTCAGATCCACATTTGTGAGTGTGTGAGGGCAGTTCCAAGTGTTCATGAGTTTGCTGGATATCCAGTGTGAGTGTGTGTTGTGAGTGTGACAGTGTGTGTGCGTGTCTGTGTGTGTGTTTGCAGGAAACCAGTCTGTATGCCTATAAGAAAAATTCCATGGGTGTTTGTGTGTGTTTCTTCTGTATGTGTGTGTCGGGACCACATTTGTGAATATGTTAGGGCAGTTCCAAGTGTTGATGGCTCTGCTGGAGACCCAGTGAGAGTGCTGTGTTGTGAGTGTGACAGTGTGTGTGTGTCTCTGTGTGTGTGTGTGTTTGGGGGAACCCCACAGTGTATGCTTCTAAGAAAAAGTCGATGGGTGTTTGTGTGTGTTTCTTGTGTATGTGTGTGTCGGGACCACGTATGTGAGTATGTTGTGGCAGTTCCAAGTGCCAGTGTGAATGCTGTGTTGTGAGTGTGGCAGTGTGTGTTTCTGTGTGTGTTTGTGTTGGCGGGAAAACATTGTGTATGCCTGTAAGAATAAGTCGATGGATGTTTGTGTGAGTTTCATGTGTATGTGTGTGTCGCGACCACATTTGTCAATATTTTAGGGCAGTTCCAAGTGTTGATGGTTCTGCTGGATACCCAGTGTGAGTGCTGTGTTGTGCGTGTGATAGTGTATGTGTGTGTGTGTGTGTGTTTTGCTGGATACCATTGTGCATGTCTGTAAGAAAAAGTCGTAGGGTGTTTTTGTGTGTTTCTTCTGCATGTGTGTTTCGGGACCACGTTTGTGAATATGTTAAGGTAATTCCAAGTGTTCATGGCTCTGCTGGAGATCCAATGTGAGTGCTCTGTCGTGAGTGTGACTTTTGTGTGTGTGTGTGTGTGTGTGTGTTTGCAGGAAACCATTGTGTATGCCTGCAAGAAAAAGTCGATGGGTGTTTGTGTGTGTTATTTGTATATGTGTGTGTCAGGACCATGTTTGTGATTATGTTAAAGCAGTTCCAAGTGTTGACGGCTGTGTTGGAGACCCAGTGTGAGTGCGGTGTTGTGAGTGTGATAGTGTGTGTGTGTCTGTGTGTGTTTCAGAACCCCCTGTGTACGCCTGTAAGAAAAATTCCATGGGTGTTTGTGTGTGTTTCTTGTGTATGTGTGTGTCGGGAAAACGTTTGTGAGTATGTTAGGGCAGTTCCAAGTGTTGATGGCTCTGCCGAGGCCCAGTGTGAGTGCTGTGTTGCGAGTGTGACAGTGTGTGTGTGTGTGTGTGTTTTCCGGTAACCATTGTGTATGCCTGTATGAAAAAGTCGATGGGTGTATTTGTGTGTTCTTGCGTATTGTGTTTCAGATCCACATTTGTGAGTGTGTGAGGGCAGTTCCAAGTGTTGATGTCTCTGCCGAGGTACAGAGTGAGTGCTGTGTTGTGAGTGTGAGAGTGTGTGTGTGTGTGTGTGTGTGTGTTTTCGGGTAACCATTGTGTATGCCTGTATGAAAAAGTCGATGGGTGTATTTGTGTGTTCTTGCGTATTGTGTTTCAGATCCACATTTGTGAGTGTGTGAGGGCAGTTCCAAGTGTTCATGAGTTTGCTGCATGTCCAGTGTGAGTGTGTGTTGTGAGTGTGACAGTGTGTGTGCGTGTCTGTGTGTGTGTTTGCAGGAAACCAGTCTGTATGCCTATAAGAAAAATTCCATGGGTGTTTGTGTGTGTTTCTTCTGTATGTGTGTGTCGGGACCACATTTGTGAATATGTTAGGGCAGTTCCAAGTGTTGATGGCTCTGCTGGAGACCCAGTGAGAGTGCTGTGTTGTGAGTGTGATAGTGTGTGTGTGTCTCTGTGTGTGTGTGTGTTTGGGGGAACCCCACAGTGTATGCTTCTAAGAAAAAGTCGATGGGTGTTTGTGTGTGTTTCTTGTGTATGTGTGTGTCGGGACCACGTATGTGAGTATGTTGTGGCAGTTCCAAGTGCCAGTGTGAATGCTGTGTTGTGAGTGTGGCAGTGTGTGTTTCTGTGTGTGTTTGTGTTGGTGGGAAAACATTGTGTATGCCTGTAAGAATAAGTCGATGGATGTTTGTGTGAGTTTCATGTGTATGTGTGTGTCGCGACCACATTTGTCAATATTTTAGGGCAGTTCCAAGTGTTGATGGTTCTGCTGGATACCCATTGTGAGTGCTGTGTTGTAAGTGTGACTGTGTGTGTGTGTGTTCGCGGGAAACCGTTGTGTATGCCTGTAAGAAAAAGTCGATGGGTGTTTGTGTGTGTTTCTTGTGTATGTGTGTGTCGGGAAAACGTTTGTGAGTATGTTAGGGCAGTTCCAAGTGTTGATGGCTCTGCCGAGGCCCAGTGTGCGTACTGTGCTGTTAGTGTGACAGTGTGTGTGTGTGTGTGTGTGTGTGTGTGTGTGTTTGGGGAAACCCCACTCTGTCTGCCTGTAACAAAATGTTGATGGGTGTTTGTGTGTGTTTCTTGTGTATGTGTGTGTCGGGACCACGTTTGTTTGTATGTTAGGGCAGATTCAAGTGCCAGTGTGAATGCTGTGGGGTGAGTGTGATAGTGTGTGTGTGTGTGTTTGCGGAAACCATTGTGCATGACTGTAAGTAAAAGTCAATGGGAGTTTGTGTGTGTTTCTTGTGTATGTGTGTGTCGGGACCACGTTTGTGAGTATGTTAGGGCAGTTCCAAGTGTTGATGGCTATGCCGGGGACCCAGTGTGAGTGCTGTGTTGTGCGTGTGATAGTGTATGTGTGTGTGTGTGTGTGTGTTTTGCTGGATACCATTGTGTATGTCTGTAAGAAAAAGTCGTAGGGTGTTTTTGTGTGTTTCTTCTGCATGTGTGTTTCGGGACCACGTTTGTGAATATGTTAAGGTAATTCCAAGTGTTCATGGCTCTGCTGGAGATCCAATGTGAGTGCTCTGTCGTGAGTGTGACTTTTGTGTGTGTGTGTGTGTGTGTGTGTGTTTGCAGGAAACCATTGTGTATGCCTGCAAGAAAAAGTCGATGGGTGTTTGTGTGTGTTATTTGTATATGTGTGTGTCAGGACCATGTTTGTGATTATGTTAAAGCAGTTCCAAGTGTTGACGGCTGTGTTGGAGACCCAGTGTGAGTGCGGTGTTGTGAGTGTGATAGTGTGTGTGTGTCTGAGTGTGTTTCAGAACCCCCTGTGTACGCCTGTAAGAAAAATTCCATGGGTGTTTGTGTGTGTTTCTTGTGTATGTGTGTGTCGGGAAAACGTTTGTGAGTGTGTGAGGGCAGTTCCAAGTGTTGATGGCTCTGCCGAGGCCCAGTGTGAGTGCTGTGTTGCGAGTGTGACAGTGTGTGTGTGTGTGTGTGTGTGTGTGTTTTCCGGTAACCATTGTGTATGCCTGTATGAAAAAGTCGATGGGTGTATTTGTGTGTTCTTGCGTATTGTGTTTCAGATCCACATTTGTGAGTGTGTGAGGGCAGTTCCAAGTGTTGATGTCTCTGCCGAGGTACAGAGTGAGTGCTGTGTTGTGAGTGTGAGAGTGTGTGTGTGTGTGTGTGTGTGTGTTCTCGGGTAACCATTGTGTATGCCTGTATGAAAAAGTCGATGGGTGTATTTGTGTGTTCTTGCGAATTGTGTTTCAGATCCACATTTGTGAGTGTGTGAGGGCAGTTCCAAGTGTTCACGAGTTTGCTGGATATCCAGTGTGAGTGTGTGTTGTGAGTGTGACAGTGTGTGTGCGTGTCTGTGTGTGTGTTTGCAGGAAACCAGTCTGTATGCCTATAAGAAAAATTCCATGGGTGTTTGTGTGTGTTTCTTCTGTATGTGTGTGTCGGGACCACATTTGTGAATATGTTAGGGCAGTTCCAAGTGTTGATGGCTCTGCTGGAGACCCAGTGAGAGTGCTGTGTTGTGAGTGTGATAGTGTGTGTGTGTCTCTGTGTGTGTGTGTGTTTGGGGGAACCCGACAGTGTATGCTTCTAAGAAAAAGTCGATGGGTGTTTGTGTGTGTTTCTTGTGTATGTGTGTGTCGGGACCACGTATGTGAGTATGTTGTGGCAGTTCCAAGTGCCAGTGTGAATGCTGTGTTGTGAGTGTGGCAGTGTGTGTTACTGTGTGTGTTTGTGTTGGCGGGAAAACATTGTGTATGCCTGTAAGAATAAGTCGATGGATGTTTGTGTGAGTTTCATGTGTATGTGTGTGTCGCGACCACATTTGTCAATATTTTAGGGCAGTTCCAAGTGTTGATGTTTCTGCTGGATACCCATTGTGAGTGCTGTGTTGTAAGTGTGACTGTGTGTGTGTGTGTTCGCGGGAAACCGTTGTGTATGCCTGTAAGAAAAAGTCGATGGGTGTTTGTGTGTGTTTCTTGTGTATGTGTGTGTCGGGAAAACGTTTGTGAGTATGTTAGGGCAGTTCCAAGTGTTGATGGCTCTGCCGAGGCCCAGTGTGCGTACTGTGCTGTTAGTGTGACAGTGTGTGTGTGTGTGTGTGTGTTTGTGTTTGGGGTAACCCCACTCTGTCTGCCTGTAACAAAATGTTGATGGGTGTATGTGTGTGTCGGGACCACGTTTGTTTGTATGTTAGGGCAGATTCAAGTGCCAGTGGGAATGCTGTGTTGTGAGTGTGATAGTGTGTGTGTGTGTGTGTTTGCGGAAACCATTGTGCATGACTGTAAGTAAAAGTCAATGGGAGTTTCTGTGTGTTTCTTGTGTATGTGTGTGTCGGGAAAACGTTTGTGAGTTTGTTAGGGAAGTTCCAAGTTATGATGGCTCTGCCGAGGCCCAGTGTGAGTGCTGTGTTGCGAGTGTGACAGTGTGTGTGTGTGTGTGTGTTTTCGGGTAACCATTGTGTATGCCTGTATGAAAAAGTCGATGGGTGTATTTGTGTGTTCTTGCGTATTGTGTTTCAGATCCACATTTGTGAGTGTGTGAGGGCAGTTCCAAGTGTTGATGTCTCTGCCGAGGTACAGAGTGAGTGCTGTGTTGTGAGTGTGAGAGTGTGTGTGTGTGTGTGTGTGTTTTCGGGTAACCATTGTGTATGCCTGTATGAAAAAGTCGATGGGTGTATTTGTGTGTTCTTGCGTATTGTGTTTCAGATCCACATTTGTGAGTGTGTGAGGGCAGTTCCAAGTGTTCATGAGTTTGCTGGATATCCAGTGTGAGTGTGTGTTGTGAGTGTGACAGTGTGTGTGCGTGTCTGTGTGTGTGTTTGCAGGAAACCAGTCTGTATGCCTATAAGAAAAATTCCATGGGTGTTTGTGTGTGTTTCTTCTGTATGTGTGTGTCGGGACCACATTTGTGAATATGTTAGGGCAGTTCCAAGTGTTGATGGCTCTGCTGGAGACCCAGTGAGAGTGCTGTGTTGTGAGTGTGACAGTGTGTGTGTGTCTCTGTGTGTGTGTGTGTTTGGGGGAACCCCACAGTGTATGCTTCTAAGAAAAAGTCGATGGGTGTTTGTGTGTGTTTCTTGTGTATGTGTGTGTCGGGACCACGTATGTGAGTATGTTGTGGCAGTTCCAAGTGCCAGTGTGAATGCTGTGTTGTGAGTGTGGCAGTGTGTGTTTCTGTGTGTGTTTGTGTTGGCGGGAAAACATTGTGTATGCCTGTAAGAATAAGTCGATGGATGTTTGTGTGAGTTTCATGTGTATGTGTGTGTCGCGACCACATTTGTCAATATTTTAGGGCAGTTCCAAGTGTTGATGGTTCTGCTGGATACCCAGTGTGAGTGCTGTGTTGTGCGTGTGATAGTGTATGTGTGTGTGTGTGTGTGTTTTGCTGGATACCATTGTGCATGTCTGTAAGAAAAAGTCGTAGGGTGTTTTTGTGTGTTTCTTCTGCATGTGTGTTTCGGGACCACGTTTGTGAATATGTTAAGGTAATTCCAAGTGTTCATGGCTCTGCTGGAGATCCAATGTGAGTGCTCTGTCGTGAGTGTGACTTTTGTGTGTGTGTGTGTGTGTGTGTGTTTGCAGGAAACCATTGTGTATGCCTGCAAGAAAAAGTCGATGGGTGTTTGTGTGTGTTATTTGTATATGTGTGTGTCAGGACCATGTTTGTGATTATGTTAAAGCAGTTCCAAGTGTTGACGGCTGTGTTGGAGACCCAGTGTGAGTGCGGTGTTGTGAGTGTGATAGTGTGTGTGTGTCTGTGTGTGTTTCAGAACCCCCTGTGTACGCCTGTAAGAAAAATTCCATGGGTGTTTGTGTGTGTTTCTTGTGTATGTGTGTGTCGGGAAAACGTTTGTGAGTATGTTAGGGCAGTTCCAAGTGTTGATGGCTCTGCCGAGGCCCAGTGTGAGTGCTGTGTTGCGAGTGTGACAGTGTGTGTGTGTGTGTGTGTTTTCCGGTAACCATTGTGTATGCCTGTATGAAAAAGTCGATGGGTGTATTTGTGTGTTCTTGCGTATTGTGTTTCAGATCCACATTTGTGAGTGTGTGAGGGCAGTTCCAAGTGTTGATGTCTCTGCCGAGGTACAGAGTGAGTGCTGTGTTGTGAGTGTGAGAGTGTGTGTGTGTGTGTGTGTGTGTGTTTTCGGGTAACCATTGTGTATGCCTGTATGAAAAAGTCGATGGGTGTATTTGTGTGTTCTTGCGTATTGTGTTTCAGATCCACATTTGTGAGTGTGTGAGGGCAGTTCCAAGTGTTCATGAGTTTGCTGCATGTCCAGTGTGAGTGTGTGTTGTGAGTGTGACAGTGTGTGTGCGTGTCTGTGTGTGTGTTTGCAGGAAACCAGTCTGTATGCCTATAAGAAAAATTCCATGGGTGTTTGTGTGTGTTTCTTCTGTATGTGTGTGTCGGGACCACATTTGTGAATATGTTAGGGCAGTTCCAAGTGTTGATGGCTCTGCTGGAGACCCAGTGAGAGTGCTGTGTTGTGAGTGTGATAGTGTGTGTGTGTCTCTGTGTGTGTGTGTGTTTGGGGGAACCCCACAGTGTATGCTTCTAAGAAAAAGTCGATGGGTGTTTGTGTGTGTTTCTTGTGTATGTGTGTGTCGGGACCACGTATGTGAGTATGTTGTGGCAGTTCCAAGTGCCAGTGTGAATGCTGTGTTGTGAGTGTGGCAGTGTGTGTTTCTGTGTGTGTTTGTGTTGGTGGGAAAACATTGTGTATGCCTGTAAGAATAAGTCGATGGATGTTTGTGTGAGTTTCATGTGTATGTGTGTGTCGCGACCACATTTGTCAATATTTTAGGGCAGTTCCAAGTGTTGATGGTTCTGCTGGATACCCATTGTGAGTGCTGTGTTGTAAGTGTGACTGTGTGTGTGTGTGTTCGCGGGAAACCGTTGTGTATGCCTGTAAGAAAAAGTCGATGGGTGTTTGTGTGTGTTTCTTGTGTATGTGTGTGTCGGGAAAACGTTTGTGAGTATGTTAGGGCAGTTCCAAGTGTTGATGGCTCTGCCGAGGCCCAGTGTGCGTACTGTGCTGTTAGTGTGACAGTGTGTGTGTGTGTGTGTGTGTGTGTGTGTGTTTGGGGAAACCCCACTCTGTCTGCCTGTAACAAAATGTTGATGGGTGTTTGTGTGTGTTTCTTGTGTATGTGTGTGTCGGGACCACGTTTGTTTGTATGTTAGGGCAGATTCAAGTGCCAGTGTGAATGCTGTGGGGTGAGTGTGATAGTGTGTGTGTGTGTGTTTGCGGAAACCATTGTGCATGACTGTAAGTAAAAGTCAATGGGAGTTTGTGTGTGTTTCTTGTGTATGTGTGTGTCGGGACCACGTTTGTGAGTATGTTAGGGCAGTTCCAAGTGTTGATGGCTATGCCGGGGACCCAGTGTGAGTGCTGTGTTGTGCGTGTGATAGTGTATGTGTGTGTGTGTGTGTGTTTTGCTGGATACCATTGTGTATGTCTGTAAGAAAAAGTCGTAGGGTGTTTTTGTGTGTTTCTTCTGCATGTGTGTTTCGGGACCACGTTTGTGAATATGTTAAGGTAATTCCAAGTGTTCATGGCTCTGCTGGAGATCCAATGTGAGTGCTCTGTCGTGAGTGTGACTTTTGTGTGTGTGTGTGTGTGTGTGTGTGTTTGCAGGAAACCATTGTGTATGCCTGCAAGAAAAAGTCGATGGGTGTTTGTGTGTGTTATTTGTATATGTGTGTGTCAGGACCATGTTTGTGATTATGTTAAAGCAGTTCCAAGTGTTGACGGCTGTGTTGGAGACCCAGTGTGAGTGCGGTGTTGTGAGTGTGATAGTGTGTGTGTGTCTGAGTGTGTTTCAGAACCCCCTGTGTACGCCTGTAAGAAAAATTCCATGGGTGTTTGTGTGTGTTTCTTGTGTATGTGTGTGTCGGGAAAACGTTTGTGAGTGTGTGAGGGCAGTTCCAAGTGTTGATGGCTCTGCCGAGGCCCAGTGTGAGTGCTGTGTTGCGAGTGTGACAGTGTGTGTGTGTGTGTGTGTGTGTGTGTTTTCCGGTAACCATTGTGTATGCCTGTATGAAAAAGTCGATGGGTGTATTTGTGTGTTCTTGCGTATTGTGTTTCAGATCCACATTTGTGAGTGTGTGAGGGCAGTTCCAAGTGTTGATGTCTCTGCCGAGGTACAGAGTGAGTGCTGTGTTGTGAGTGTGAGAGTGTGTGTGTGTGTGTGTGTGTTTTCGGGTAACCATTGTGTATGCCTGTATGAAAAAGTCGATGGGTGTATTTGTGTGTTCTTGCGTATTGTGTTTCAGATCCACATTTGTGAGTGTGTGAGGGCAGTTCCAAGTGTTCACGAGTTTGCTGGATATCCAGTGTGAGTGTGTGTTGTGAGTGTGACAGTGTGTGTGCGTGTCTGTGTGTGTGTTTGCAGGAAACCAGTCTGTATGCCTATAAGAAAAATTCCATGGGTGTTTGTGTGTGTTTCTTCTGTATGTGTGTGTCGGGACCACATTTGTGAATATGTTAGGGCAGTTCCAAGTGTTGATGGCTCTGCTGGAGACCCAGTGAGAGTGCTGTGTTGTGAGTGTGATAGTGTGTGTGTGTCTCTGTGTGTGTGTGTGTTTGGGGGAACCCGACAGTGTATGCTTCTAAGAAAAAGTCGATGGGTGTTTGTGTGTGTTTCTTGTGTATGTGTGTGTCGGGACCACGTATGTGAGTATGTTGTGGCAGTTCCAAGTGCCAGTGTGAATGCTGTGTTGTGAGTGTGGCAGTGTGTGTTTCTGTGTGTGTTTGTGTTGGCGGGAAAACATTGTGTATGCCTTTAAGAATAAGTCGATGGATGTTTGTGTGAATTTCATGTGTATGTGTGTGTCGCGACCACATTTGTCAATATTTTAGGGCAGTTCCAAGTGTTGATGGTTCTGCTGGATACCCATTGTGAGTGCTGTGTCGTAAGTGTGACTGTGTGTGTGTGTGTTCGCGGGAAACCGTTGTGTATGCCTGTAAGAAAAAGTCGATGGGTGTTTGTGTGTGTTTCTTGTGTATGTGTGTGTCGGGAGAACGTTTGTGAGTATGTTAGGGCAGTTCCAAGTGTTGATGGCTCTGCCGAGGCCCAGTGTGCGTACTGTGCTGTTAGTGTGACAGTGTGTGTGTGTGTGTGTGTGTGTGTTTGGGGAAACCCCACTCTGTCTGCCTGTAACAAAATGTTGATGGGTGTTTGTGTGTGTTTCTTGTGTATGTGTGGGTCGGGACCACGTTTGTTTGTATGTTAGGGCAGATTCAAGTGCCAGTGTGAATGCTGTGGGGTGAGTGTGATAGTGTGTGTGTGTGTGTTTGCGGAAACCATTGTGCATGACTGTAAGTAAAAGTCAATGGGAGTTTGTGTGTGTTTCTTGTGTATGTGTGTGTCGGGACCACGTTTGTGAGTATGTTAGGGCAGTTCCAAGTGTTGATGGCTATGCCGGGGACCCAGTGTGAGTGCTGTGTTGTGCGTGTGATAGTGTATGTGTGTGTGTGTGTGTGTGTTTTGCTGGATACCATTGTGTATGTCTGTAAGAAAAAGTCGTAGGGTGTTTTTGTGTGTTTCTTCTGCATGTGTGTTTCGGGACCACGTTTGTGAATATGTTAAGGTAATTCCAAGTGTTCATGGCTCTGCTGGAGATCCAATGTGAGTGCTCTGTCGTGAGTGTGACTTTTGTGTGTGTGTGTGTGTGTGTGTGTGTTTGCAGGAAACCATTGTGTATGCCTGCAAGAAAAAGTCGATGGGTGTTTGTGTGTGTTATTTGTATATGTGTGTGTCAGGACCATGTTTGTGATTATGTTAAAGCAGTTCCAAGTGTTGACGGCTGTGTTGGAGACCCAGTGTGAGTGCGGTGTTGTGAGTGTGATAGTGTGTGTGTGTCTGAGTGTGTTTCAGAACCCCCTGTGTACGCCTGTAAGAAAAATTCCATGGGTGTTTGTGTGTGTTTCTTGTGTATGTGTGTGTCGGGAAAACGTTTGTGAGTGTGTGAGGGCAGTTCCAAGTGTTGATGGCTCTGCCGAGGCCCAGTGTGAGTGCTGTGTTGCGAGTGTGACAGTGTGTGTGTGTGTGTGTGTGTGTGTGTTTTCCGGTAACCATTGTGTATGCCTGTATGAAAAAGTCGATGGGTGTATTTGTGTGTTCTTGCGTATTGTGTTTCAGATCCACATTTGTGAGTGTGTGAGGGCAGTTCCAAGTGTTGATGTCTCTGCCGAGGTACAGAGTGAGTGCTGTGTTGTGAGTGTGAGAGTGTGTGTGTGTGTGTGTGTGTTTTCGGGTAACCATTGTGTATGCCTGTATGAAAAAGTCGATGGGTGTATTTGTGTGTTCTTGCGTATTGTGTTTCAGATCCACATTTGTGAGTGTGTGAGGGCAGTTCCAAGTGTTCACGAGTTTGCTGGATATCCAGTGTGAGTGTGTGTTGTGAGTGTGACAGTGTGTGTGCGTGTCTGTGTGTGTGTTTGCAGGAAACCAGTCTGTATGCCTATAAGAAAAATTCCATGGGTGTTTGTGTGTGTTTCTTCTGTATGTGTGTGTCGGGACCACATTTGTGAATATGTTAGGGCAGTTCCAAGTGTTGATGGCTCTGCTGGAGACCCAGTGAGAGTGCTGTGTTGTGAGTGTGATAGTGTGTGTGTGTCTCTGTGTGTGTGTGTGTTTGGGGGAACCCGACAGTGTATGCTTCTAAGAAAAAGTCGATGGGTGTTTGTGTGTGTTTCTTGTGTATGTGTGTGTCGGGACCACGTATGTGAGTATGTTGTGGCAGTTCCAAGTGCCAGTGTGAATGCTGTGTTGTGAGTGTGGCAGTGTGTGTTTCTGTGTGTGTTTGTGTTGGCGGGAAAACATTGTGTATGCCTTTAAGAATAAGTCGATGGATGTTTGTGTGAATTTCATGTGTATGTGTGTGTCGCGACCACATTTGTCAATATTTTAGGGCAGTTCCAAGTGTTGATGGTTCTGCTGGATACCCATTGTGAGTGCTGTGTCGTAAGTGTGACTGTGTGTGTGTGTGTTCGCGGGAAACCGTTGTGTATGCCTGTAAGAAAAAGTCGATGGGTGTTTGTGTGTGTTTCTTGTGTATGTGTGTGTCGGGAGAACGTTTGTGAGTATGTTAGGGCAGTTCCAAGTGTTGATGGCTCTGCCGAGGCCCAGTGTGCGTACTGTGCTGTTAGTGTGACAGTGTGTGTGTGTGTGTGTGTGTGTGTTTGGGGAAACCCCACTCTGTCTGCCTGTAACAAAATGTTGATGGGTGTTTGTGTGTGTTTCTTGTGTATGTGTGGGTCGGGACCACGTTTGTTTGTATGTTAGGGCAGATTCAAGTGCCAGTGTGAATGCTGTGTTGTGAGTGTGATAGTGTGTGTGTGTGTGTGTTTGCGGAAACCATTGTGCATGACTGTAAGTAAAAGTCAATGGGAGTTTGTGTGTGTTTCTTGTGTATGTGTGTGTCGGGACCACGTTTGTGAGTATGTTAGGGCAGTTCCAACTGTTGATGGCTATGCCGGGGACCCAGTGTGAGTGCTGTGTTGTGCGTGTGATAGTGTATGTGTGTGTGTGTGTGTGTTTTGCTGGATACCATTGTGCATGTCTGTAAGAAAAAGTCGTAGGGTGTTTTTGTGTGTTTCTTCTGCATGTGTGTTTCGGGACCACGTTTGTGAATATGTTAAGGTAATTCCAAGTGTTCATGGCTCTGCTGGAGATCCAATGTGAGTGCTCTGTCGTGAGTGTGACTTTTGTGTGTGTGTGTGTGTGTGTGTTTGCAGGAAACCATTGTGTATGCCTGCAAGAAAAAGTCGATGGGTGTTTGTGTGTGTTATTTGTATATGTGTGTGTCAGGACCATGTTTGTGATTATGTTAAAGCAGTTCCAAGTGTTGACGGCTGTGTTGGAGACCCAGTGTGAGTGCGGTGTTGTGAGTGTGATAGTGTGTGTGTGTCTGAGTGTGTTTCAGAACCCCCTGTGTACGCCTGTAAGAAAAATTCCATGGGTGTTTGTGTGTGTTTCTTGTGTATGTGTGTGTCGGGAAAACGTTTGTGAGTATGTTAGGGCAGTTCCAAGTGTTGATGGCTCTGCCGAGGCCCAGTGTGAGTGCTGTGTTGCGAGTGTGACAGTGTGTGTGTGTGTGTGTGTGTTTTCCGGTAACCATTGTGTATGCCTGTATGAAAAAGTCGATGGGTGTATTTGTGTGTTCTTGCGTATTGTGTTTCAGATCCACATTTGTGAGTGTGTGAGGGCAGTTCCAAGTGTTGATGTCTCTGCCGAGGTACAGAGTGAGTGCTGTGTTGTGAGTGTGAGAGTGTGTGTGTGTGTGTGTGTGTGTGTTTTCGGGTAACCATTGTGTATGCCTGTATGAAAAAGTCGATGGGTGTATTTGTGTGTTCTTGCGTATTGTGTTTCAGATCCACATTTGTGAGTGTGTGAGGGCAGTTCCAAGTGTTCATGAGTTTGCTGGATGTCCAGTGTGAGTGTGTGTTGTGAGTGTGACAGTGTGTGTGCGTGTCTGTGTGTGTGTTTGCAGGAAACCAGTCTGTATGCCTATAAGAAAAATTCCATGGGTGTTTGTGTGTGTTTCTTCTGTATGTGTGTGTCGGGACCACATTTGTGAATATGTTAGGGCAGTTCCAAGTGTTGATGGCTCTGCTGGAGACCCAGTGAGAGTGCTGTGTTGTGAGTGTGATAGTGTGTGTGTGTCTGTGTGTGTGTGTGTGTTTGGGGGAACCCCACAGTGTATGCTTCTAAGAAAAAGTCGATGGGTGTTTGTGTGTGTTTCTTGTGTATGTGTGTGTCGGGACCACGTATGTGAGTATGTTGTGGCAGTTCCAAGTGCCAGTGTGAATGCTGTGTTGTGAGTGTGGCAGTGTGTGTTTCTGTGTGTGTTTGTGTTGGCGGGAAAACATTGTGTATGCCTGTAAGAATAAGTCGATGGATGTTTGTGTGAGTTTCATGTGTATGTGTGTGTCGCGACCACATTTGTCAATATTTTAGGGCAGTTCCAAGTGTTGATGGTTCTGCTGGATACCCATTGTGAGTGCTGTGTTGTAAGTGTGACTGTGTGTGTGTGTGTTCGCGGGAAACCGTTGTGTATGCCTGTAAGAAAAAGTCGATGGGTGTTTGTGTGTGTTTCTTGTGTATGTGTGTGTCGGGAAAACGTTTGTGAGTATGTTAGGGCAGTTCCAAGTGTTGATGCTTCTGCCGAGGCCCAGTGTGCGTACTGTGCTGTTAGTGTGACAGTGTGTGTGTGTGTGTGTGTGTGTGTGTTTGGGGAAACCCCACTCTGTCTGCCTGTAACAAAATGTTGATGGGTGTTTGTGTGTGTTTCTTGTGTATGTGTGTGTCGGGACCACGTTTGTTTGTATGTTAGGGCAGATTCAAGTGCCAGTGTGAATGCTGTGGGGTGAGTGTGATAGTGTGTGTGTGTGTGTTTGCGGAAACCATTGTGCATGACTGTAAGTAAAAGTCAATGGGAGTTTGTGTGTGTTTCTTGTGTATGTGTGTGTCGGGACCACGTTTGTGAGTATGTTAGGGCAGTTCCAAGTGTTGATGGCTATGCCGGGGACCCAGTGTGAGTGCTGTGTTGTGCGTGTGATAGTGTATGTGTGTGTGTGTGTGTGTGTTTTGCTGGATACCATTGTGTATGTCTGTAAGAAAAAGTCGTAGGGTGTTTTTGTGTGTTTCTTCTGCATGTGTGTTTCGGGACCACGTTTGTGAATATGTTAAGGTAATTCCAAGTGTTCATGGCTCTGCTGGAGATCCAATGTGAGTGCTCTGTCGTGAGTGTGACTTTTGTGTGTGTGTGTGTGTGTGTGTGTGTTTGCAGGAAACCATTGTGTATGCCTGCAAGAAAAAGTCGATGGGTGTTTGTGTGTGTTATTTGTATATGTGTGTGTCAGGACCATGTTTGTGATTATGTTAAAGCAGTTCCAAGTGTTGACGGCTGTGTTGGAGACCCAGTGTGAGTGCGGTGTTGTGAGTGTGATAGTGTGTGTGTGTCTGAGTGTGTTTCAGAACCCCCTGTGTACGCCTGTAAGAAAAATTCCATGGGTGTTTGTGTGTGTTTCTTGTGTATGTGTGTGTCGGGAAAACGTTTGTGAGTGTGTGAGGGCAGTTCCAAGTGTTGATGGCTCTGCCGAGGCCCAGTGTGAGTGCTGTGTTGCGAGTGTGACAGTGTGTGTGTGTGTGTGTGTGTGTGTGTTTTCCGGTAACCATTGTGTATGCCTGTATGAAAAAGTCGATGGGTGTATTTGTGTGTTCTTGCGTATTGTGTTTCAGATCCACATTTGTGAGTGTGTGAGGGCAGTTCCAAGTGTTGATGTCTCTGCCGAGGTACAGAGTGAGTGCTGTGTTGTGAGTGTGAGAGTGTGTGTGTGTGTGTGTGTGTGTTTTCGGGTAACCATTGTGTATGCCTGTATGAAAAAGTCGATGGGTGTATTTGTGTGTTCTTGCGTATTGTGTTTCAGATCCACATTTGTGAGTGTGTGAGGGCAGTTCCAAGTGTTCACGAGTTTGCTGGATATCCAGTGTGAGTGTGTGTTGTGAGTGTGACAGTGTGTGTGCGTGTCTGTGTGTGTGTTTGCAGGAAACCAGTCTGTATGCCTATAAGAAAAATTCCATGGGTGTTTGTGTGTGTTTCTTCTGTATGTGTGTGTCGGGACCACATTTGTGAATATGTTAGGGCAGTTCCAAGTGTTGATGGCTCTGCTGGAGACCCAGTGAGAGTGCTGTGTTGTGAGTGTGATAGTGTGTGTGTGTCTCTGTGTGTGTGTGTGTTTGGGGGAACCCCACAGTGTATGCTTCTAAGAAAAAGTCGATGGGTGTTTGTGTGTGTTTCTTGTGTATGTGTGTGTCGGGACCACGTATGTGAGTATGTTGTGGCAGTTCCAAGTGCCAGTGTGAATGCTGTGTTGTGAGTGTGGCAGTGTGTGTTTCTGTGTGTGTTTGTGTTGGCGGGAAAACATTGTGTATGCCTGTAAGAATAAGTCGATGGATGTTTGTGTGAATTTCATGTGTATGTGTGTGTCGCGACCACATTTGTCAATATTTTAGGGCAGTTCCAAGTGTTGATGGTTCTGCTGGATACCCATTGTGAGTGCTGTGTCGTAAGTGTGACTGTGTGTGTGTGTGTTCGCGGGAAACCGTTGTGTATGCCTGTAAGAAAAAGTCGATGGGTGTTTGTGTGTGTTTCTTGTGTATGTGTGTGTCGGGAGAACGTTTGTGAGTATGTTAGGGCAGTTCCAAGTGTTGATGGCTCTGCCGAGGCCCAGTGTGCGTACTGTGCTGTTAGTGTGACAGTGTGTGTGTGTGTGTGTGTGTGTGTTTGGGGAAACCCCACTCTGTCTGCCTGTAACAAAATGTTGATGGGTGTTTGTGTGTGTTTCTTGTGTATGTGTGGGTCGGGACCACGTTTGTTTGTATGTTAGGGCAGATTCAAGTGCCAGTGTGAATGCTGTGTTGTGAGTGTGATAGTGTGTGTGTGTGTGTGTTTGCGGAAACCATTGTGCATGACTGTAAGTAAAAGTCAATGGGAGTTTGTGTGTGTTTCTTGTGTATGTGTGTGTCGGGACCACGTTTGTGAGTATGTTAGGGCAGTTCCAACTGTTGATGGCTATGCCGGGGACCCAGTGTGAGTGCTGTGTTGTGCGTGTGATAGTGTATGTGTGTGTGTGTGTGTGTTTTGCTGGATACCATTGTGCATGTCTGTAAGAAAAAGTCGTAGGGTGTTTTTGTGTGTTTCTTCTGCATGTGTGTTTCGGGACCACGTTTGTGAATATGTTAAGGTAATTCCAAGTGTTCATGGCTCTGCTGGAGATCCAATGTGAGTGCTCTGTCGTGAGTGTGACTTTTGTGTGTGTGTGTGTGTGTGTGTTTGCAGGAAACCATTGTGTATGCCTGCAAGAAAAAGTCGATGGGTGTTTGTGTGTGTTATTTGTATATGTGTGTGTCAGGACCATGTTTGTGATTATGTTAAAGCAGTTCCAAGTGTTGACGGCTGTGTTGGAGACCCAGTGTGAGTGCGGTGTTGTGAGTGTGATAGTGTGTGTGTGTCTGTGTGTGTTTCAGAACCCCCTGTGTACGCCTGTAAGAAAAATTCCATGGGTGTTTGTGTGTGTTTCTTGTGTATGTGTGTGTCGGGAAAACGTTTGTGAGTATGTTAGGGCAGTTCCAAGTGTTGATGGCTCTGCCGAGGCCCAGTGTGAGTGCTGTGTTGCGAGTGTGACAGTGTGTGTGTGTGTGTGTGTGTTTTCCGGTAACCATTGTGTATGCCTGTATGAAAAAGTCGATGGGTGTATTTGTGTGTTCTTGCGTATTGTGTTTCAGATCCACATTTGTGAGTGTGTGAGGGCAGTTCCAAGTGTTGATGTCTCTGCCGAGGTACAGAGTGAGTGCTGTGTTGTGAGTGTGAGAGTGTGTGTGTGTGTGTGTGTGTGTGTTTTCGGGTAACCATTGTGTATGCCTGTATGAAAAAGTCGATGGGTGTATTTGTGTGTTCTTGCGTATTGTGTTTCAGATCCACATTTGTGAGTGTGTGAGGGCAGTTCCAAGTGTTCATGAGTTTGCTGGATATCCAGTGTGAGTGTGTGTTGTGAGTGTGACAGTGTGTGTGCGTGTCTGTGTGTGTGTTTGCAGGAAACCAGTCTGTATGCCTATAAGAAAAATTCCATGGGTGTTTGTGTGTGTTTCTTCTGTATGTGTGTGTCGGGACCACATTTGTGAATATGTTAGGGCAGTTCCAAGTGTTGATGGCTCTGCTGGAGACCCAGTGAGAGTGCTGTGTTGTGAGTGTGATAGTGTGTGTGTGTCTCTGTGTGTGTGTGTGTTTGGGGGAACCCCACAGTGTATGCTTCTAAGAAAAAGTCGATGGGTGTTTGTGTGTGTTTCTTGTGTATGTGTGTGTCGGGACCACGTACGTGAGTATGTTGTGGCAGTTCCAAGTGCCAGTGTGAATGCTGTGTTGTGAGTGTGGCAGTGTGTGTTTCTGTGTGTGTTTGTGTTGGCGGGAAAACATTGTGTATGCCTGTAAGAATAAGTCGATGGATGTTTGTGTGAGTTTCATGTGTATGTGTGTGTCGCGACCACATTTGTCAATATTTTAGGGCAGTTCCAAGTGTTGATGGTTCTGCTGGATACCCATTGTGAGTGCTGTGTTGTAAGTGTGACTGTGTGTGTGTGTGTTCGCGGGAAACCGTTGTGTATGCCTGTAAGAAAAAGTCGATGGGTGTTTGTGTGTGTTTCTTGTGTATGTGTGTGTCGGGAAAACGTTTGTGAGTATGTTAGGGCAGTTCCAAGTGTTGATGGCTCTGCCGAGGCCCAGTGTGCGTACTGTGCTGTTAGTGTGACAGTGTGTGTGTGTGTGTGTGTGTGTGTGTGTGTGTTTGGGGAAACCCCACTCTGTCTGCCTGTAACAAAATGTTGATGGGTGTTTGTGTGTGTTTCTTGTGTATGTGTGTGTCGGGACCACGTTTGTTTGTATGTTAGGGCAGATTCAAGTGCCAGTGTGAATGCTGTGGGGTGAGTGTGATAGTGTGTGTGTGTGTGTTTGCGGAAACCATTGTGCATGACTGTAAGTAAAAGTCAATGGGAGTTTGTGTGTGTTTCTTGTGTATGTGTGTGTCGGGACCACGTTTGTGAGTATGTTAGGGCAGTTCCAAGTGTTGATGGCTATGCCGGGGACCCAGTGTGAGTGCTGTGTTGTGCGTGTGATAGTGTATGTGTGTGTGTGTGTGTGTGTGTTTTGCTGGATACCATTGTGTATGTCTGTAAGAAAAAGTCGTAGGGTGTTTTTGTGTGTTTCTTCTGCATGTGTGTTTCGGGACCACGTTTGTGAATATGTTAAGGTAATTCCAAGTGTTCATGGCTCTGCTGGAGATCCAATGTGAGTGCTCTGTCGTGAGTGTGACTTTTGTGTGTGTGTGTGTGTGTGTGTGTGTTTGCAGGAAACCATTGTGTATGCCTGCAAGAAAAAGTCGATGGGTGTTTGTGTGTGTTATTTGTATATGTGTGTGTCAGGACCATGTTTGTGATTATGTTAAAGCAGTTCCAAGTGTTGACGGCTGTGTTGGAGACCCAGTGTGAGTGCGGTGTTGTGAGTGTGATAGTGTGTGTGTGTCTGAGTGTGTTTCAGAACCCCCTGTGTACGCCTGTAAGAAAAATTCCATGGGTGTTTGTGTGTGTTTCTTGTGTATGTGTGTGTCGGGAAAACGTTTGTGAGTGTGTGAGGGCAGTTCCAAGTGTTGATGGCTCTGCCGAGGCCCAGTGTGAGTGCTGTGTTGCGAGTGTGACAGTGTGTGTGTGTGTGTGTGTGTGTGTGTTTTCCGGTAACCATTGTGTATGCCTGTATGAAAAAGTCGATGGGTGTATTTGTGTGTTCTTGCGTATTGTGTTTCAGATCCACATTTGTGAGTGTGTGAGGGCAGTTCCAAGTGTTGATGTCTCTGCCGAGGTACAGAGTGAGTGCTGTGTTGTGAGTGTGAGAGTGTGTGTGTGTGTGTGTGTGTTTTCGGGTAACCATTGTGTATGCCTGTATGAAAAAGTCGATGGGTGTATTTGTGTGTTCTTGCGTATTGTGTTTCAGATCCACATTTGTGAGTGTGTGAGGGCAGTTCCAAGTGTTCACGAGTTTGCTGGATATCCAGTGTGAGTGTGTGTTGTGAGTGTGACAGTGTGTGTGCGTGTCTGTGTGTGTGTTTGCAGGAAACCAGTCTGTATGCCTATAAGAAAAATTCCATGGGTGTTTGTGTGTGTTTCTTCTGTATGTGTGTGTCGGGACCACATTTGTGAATATGTTAGGGCAGTTCCAAGTGTTGATGGCTCTGCTGGAGACCCAGTGAGAGTGCTGTGTTGTGAGTGTGATAGTGTGTGTGTGTCTCTGTGTGTGTGTGTGTTTGGGGGAACCCGACAGTGTATGCTTCTAAGAAAAAGTCGATGGGTGTTTGTGTGTGTTTCTTGTGTATGTGTGTGTCGGGACCACGTATGTGAGTATGTTGTGGCAGTTCCAAGTGCCAGTGTGAATGCTGTGTTGTGAGTGTGGCAGTGTGTGTTTCTGTGTGTGTTTGTGTTGGCGGGAAAACATTGTGTATGCCTGTAAGAATAAGTCGATGGATGTTTGTGTGAATTTCATGTGTATGTGTGTGTCGCGACCACATTTGTCAATATTTTAGGGCAGTTCCAAGTGTTGATGGTTCTGCTGGATACCCATTGTGAGTGCTGTGTCGTAAGTGTGACTGTGTGTGTGTGTGTTCGCGGGAAACCGTTGTGTATGCCTGTAAGAAAAAGTCGATGGGTGTTTGTGTGTGTTTCTTGTGTATGTGTGTGTCGGGAGAACGTTTGTGAGTATGTTAGGGCAGTTCCAAGTGTTGATGGCTCTGCCGAGGCCCAGTGTGCGTACTGTGCTGTTAGTGTGACAGTGTGTGTGTGTGTGTGTGTGTGTGTGTGTTTGGGGAAACCCCACTCTGTCTGCCTGTAACAAAATGTTGATGGGTGTTTGTGTGTGTTTCTTGTGTATGTGTGGGTCGGGACCACGTTTGTTTGTATGTTAGGGCAGATTCAAGTGCCAGTGTGAATGCTGTGTTGTGAGTGTGATAGTGTGTGTGTGTGTGTGTTTGCGGAAACCATTGTGCATGACTGTAAGTAAAAGTCAATGGGAGTTTGTGTGTGTTTCTTGTGTATGTGTGTGTCGGGACCACGTTTGTGAGTATGTTAGGGCAGTTCCAACTGTTGATGGCTATGCCGGGGACCCAGTGTGAGTGCTGTGTTGTGCGTGTGATAGTGTATGTGTGTGTGTGTGTGTGTTTTGCTGGATACCATTGTGCATGTCTGTAAGAAAAAGTCGTAGGGTGTTTTTGTGTGTTTCTTCTGCATGTGTGTTTCGGGACCACGTTTGTGAATATGTTAAGGTAATTCCAAGTGTTCATGGCTCTGCTGGAGATCCAATGTGAGTGCTCTGTCGTGAGTGTGACTTTTGTGTGTGTGTGTGTGTGTGTGTTTGCAGGAAACCATTGTGTATGCCTGCAAGAAAAAGTCGATGGGTGTTTGTGTGTGTTATTTGTATATGTGTGTGTCAGGACCATGTTTGTGATTATGTTAAAGCAGTTCCAAGTGTTGACGGCTGTGTTGGAGACCCAGTGTGAGTGCGGTGTTGTGAGTGTGATAGTGTGTGTGTGTCTGTGTGTGTTTCAGAACCCCCTGTGTACGCCTGTAAGAAAAATTCCATGGGTGTTTGTGTGTGTTTCTTGTGTATGTGT
Organism: Ursus arctos; assembly: GCF_023065955.2. NCBI lineage: Eukaryota > Metazoa > Chordata > Mammalia > Carnivora > Ursidae > Ursus > Ursus arctos. The sequence continues at coordinate 4,293,507 of NC_079874.1, forward strand.
GTGTCGGGAAAACGTTTGTGAGTATGTTAGGGCAGTTCCAAGTGTTGATGGCTCTGCCGAGGCCCAGTGTGAGTGCTGTGTTGCGAGTGTGACAGTGTGTGTGTGTGTGTGTGTGTTTTCCGGTAACCATTGTGTATGCCTGTATGAAAAAGTCGATGGGTGTATTTGTGTGTTCTTGCGTATTGTGTTTCAGATCCACATTTGTGAGTGTGTGAGGGCAGTTCCAAGTGTTGATGTCTCTGCCGAGGTACAGAGTGAGTGCTGTGTTGTGAGTGTGAGAGTGTGTGTGTGTGTGTGTGTGTGTGTTTTCGGGTAACCATTGTGTATGCCTGTATGAAAAAGTCGATGGGTGTATTTGTGTGTTCTTGCGTATTGTGTTTCAGATCCACATTTGTGAGTGTGTGAGGGCAGTTCCAAGTGTTCATGAGTTTGCTGGATATCCAGTGTGAGTGTGTGTTGTGAGTGTGACAGTGTGTGTGCGTGTCTGTGTGTGTGTTTGCAGGAAACCAGTCTGTATGCCTATAAGAAAAATTCCATGGGTGTTTGTGTGTGTTTCTTCTGTATGTGTGTGTCGGGACCACATTTGTGAATATGTTAGGGCAGTTCCAAGTGTTGATGGCTCTGCTGGAGACCCAGGGAGAGTGCTGTGTTGTGAGTGTGATAGTGTGTGTGTGTCTCTGTGTGTGTGTGTGTTTGGGGGAACCCCACAGTGTATGCTTCTAAGAAAAAGTCGATGGGTGTTTGTGTGTGTTTCTTGTGTATGTGTGTGTCGGGACCACGTATGTGAGTATGTTGTGGCAGTTCCAAGTGCCAGTGTGAATGCTGTGTTGTGAGTGTGGCAGTGTGTGTTTCTGTGTGTGTTTGTGTTGGCGGGAAAACATTGTGTATGCCTGTAAGAATAAGTCGATGGATGTTTGTGTGAGTTTCATGTGTATGTGTGTGTCGCGACCACATTTGTCAATATTTTAGGGCAGTTCCAAGTGTTGATGGTTCTGCTGGATACCCATTGTGAGTGCTGTGTTGTAAGTGTGACTGTGTGTGTGTGTGTTCGCGGGAAACCGTTGTGTATGCCTGTAAGAAAAAGTCGATGGGTGTTTGTGTGTGTTTCTTGTGTATGTGTGTGTCGGGAAAACGTTTGTGAGTATGTTAGGGCAGTTCCAAGTGTTGATGGCTCTGCCGAGGCCCAGTGTGCGTACTGTGCTGTTAGTGTGACAGTGTGTGTGTGTGTGTGTGTGTGTGTGTTTGGGGAAACCCCACTCTGTCTGCCTGTAACAAAATGTTGATGGGTGTTTGTGTGTGTTTCTTGTGTATGTGTGTGTCGGGACCACGTTTGTTTGTATGTTAGGGCAGATTCAAGTGCCAGTGTGAATGCTGTGGGGTGAGTGTGATAGTGTGTGTGTGTGTGTTTGCGGAAACCATTGTGCATGACTGTAAGTAAAAGTCAATGGGAGTTTGTGTGTGTTTCTTGTGTATGTGTGTGTCGGGACCACGTTTGTGAGTATGTTAGGGCAGTTCCAAGTGTTGATGGCTATGCCGGGGACCCAGTGTGAGTGCTGTATTGTGCGTGTGATAGTGTATGTGTGTGTGTGTGTGTGTGTGTGTTTTGCTGGATACCATTGTGTATGTCTGTAAGAAAAAGTCGTAGGGTGTTTTTGTGTGTTTCTTCTGCATGTGTGTTTCGGGACCACGTTTGTGAATATGTTAAGGTAATTCCAAGTGTTCATGGCTCTGCTGGAGATCCAATGTGAGTGCTCTGTCGTGAGTGTGACTTTTGTGTGTGTGTGTGTGTGTGTGTGTGTTTGCAGGAAACCATTGTGTATGCCTGCAAGAAAAAGTCGATGGGTGTTTGTGTGTGTTATTTGTATATGTGTGTGTCAGGACCATGTTTGTGATTATGTTAAAGCAGTTCCAAGTGTTGACGGCTGTGTTGGAGACCCAGTGTGAGTGCGGTGTTGTGAGTGTGATAGTGTGTGTGTGTCTGAGTGTGTTTCAGAACCCCCTGTGTACGCCTGTAAGAAAAATTCCATGGGTGTTTGTGTGTGTTTCTTGTGTATGTGTGTGTCGGGAAAACGTTTGTGAGTGTGTGAGGGCAGTTCCAAGTGTTGATGGCTCTGCCGAGGCCCAGTGTGAGTGCTGTGTTGCGAGTGTGACAGTGTGTGTGTGTGTGTGTGTTTTCCGGTAACCATTGTGTATGCCTGTATGAAAAAGTCGATGGGTGTATTTGTGTGTTCTTGCGTATTGTGTTTCAGATCCACATTTGTGAGTGTGTGAGGGCAGTTCCAAGTGTTGATGTCTCTGCCGAGGTACAGAGTGAGTGCTGTGTTGTGAGTGTGAGAGAGTGTGTGTGTGTGTGTGTGTGTGTTTTCGGGTAACCATTGTGTATGCCTGTATGAAAAAGTCGATGGGTGTATTTGTGTGTTCTTGCGTATTGTGTTTCAGATCCACATTTGTGAGTGTGTGAGGGCAGTTCCAAGTGTTCACGAGTTTGCTGGATATCCAGTGTGAGTGTGTGTTGTGAGTGTGACAGTGTGTGTGCGTGTCTGTGTGTGTGTTTGCAGGAAACCAGTCTGTATGCCTATAAGAAAAATTCCATGGGTGTTTGTGTGTGTTTCTTCTGTATGTGTGTGTCGGGACCACATTTGTGAATATGTTAGGGCAGTTCCAAGTGTTGATGGCTCTGCTGGAGACCCAGTGAGAGTGCTGTGTTGTGAGTGTGATAGTGTGTGTGTGTCTCTGTGTGTGTGTGTGTTTGGGGGAACCCGACAGTGTATGCTTCTAAGAAAAAGTCGATGGGTGTTTGTGTGTGTTTCTTGTGTATGTGTGTGTCGGGACCACGTATGTGAGTATGTTGTGGCAGTTCCAAGTGCCAGTGTGAATGCTGTGTTGTGAGTGTGGCAGTGTGTGTTTCTGTGTGTGTTTGTGTTGGCGGGAAAACATTGTGTATGCCTGTAAGAATAAGTCGATGGATGTTTGTGTGAATTTCATGTGTATGTGTGTGTCGCGACCACATTTGTCAATATTTTAGGGCAGTTCCAAGTGTTGATGGTTCTGCTGGATACCCATTGTGAGTGCTGTGTCGTAAGTGTGACTGTGTGTGTGTGTGTTCGCGGGAAACCGTTGTGTATGCCTGTAAGAAAAAGTCGATGGGTGTTTGTGTGTGTTTCTTGTGTATGTGTGTGTCGGGAGAACGTTTGTGAGTATGTTAGGGCAGTTCCAAGTGTTGATGGCTCTGCCGAGGCCCAGTGTGCGTACTGTGCTGTTAGTGTGACAGTGTGTGTGTGTGTGTGTGTGTGTGTTTGGGGAAACCCCACTCTGTCTGCCTGTAACAAAATGTTGATGGGTGTTTGTGTGTGTTTCTTGTGTATGTGTGGGTCGGGACCACGTTTGTTTGTATGTTAGGGCAGATTCAAGTGCCAGTGTGAATGCTGTGTTGTGAGTGTGATAGTGTGTGTGTGTGTGTGTTTGCGGAAACCATTGTGCATGACTGTAAGTAAAAGTCAATGGGAGTTTGTGTGTGTTTCTTGTGTATGTGTGTGTCGGGACCACGTTTGTGAGTATGTTAGGGCAGTTCCAACTGTTGATGGCTATGCCGGGGACCCAGTGTGAGTGCTGTGTTGTGCGTGTGATAGTGTATGTGTGTGTGTGTGTGTGTTTTGCTGGATACCATTGTGCATGTCTGTAAGAAAAAGTCGTAGGGTGTTTTTGTGTGTTTCTTCTGCATGTGTGTTTCGGGACCACGTTTGTGAATATGTTAAGGTAATTCCAAGTGTTCATGGCTCTGCTGGAGATCCAATGTGAGTGCTCTGTCGTGAGTGTGACTTTTGTGTGTGTGTGTGTGTGTGTGTTTGCAGGAAACCATTGTGTATGCCTGCAAGAAAAAGTCGATGGGTGTTTGTGTGTGTTATTTGTATATGTGTGTGTCAGGACCATGTTTGTGATTATGTTAAAGCAGTTCCAAGTGTTGACGGCTGTGTTGGAGACCCAGTGTGAGTGCGGTGTTGTGAGTGTGATAGTGTGTGTGTGTCTGTGTGTGTTTCAGAACCCCCTGTGTACGCCTGTAAGAAAAATTCCATGGGTGTTTGTGTGTGTTTCTTGTGTATGTGTGTGTCGGGAAAACGTTTGTGAGTATGTTAGGGCAGTTCCAAGTGTTGATGGCTCTGCCGAGGCCCAGTGTGAGTGCTGTGTTGCGAGTGTGACAGTGTGTGTGTGTGTGTGTGTGTTTTCCGGTAACCATTGTGTATGCCTGTATGAAAAAGTCGATGGGTGCATTTGTGTGTTCTTGCGTATTGTGTTTCAGATCCACATTTGTGAGTGTGTGAGGGCAGTTCCAAGTGTTGATGTCTCTGCCGAGGTACAGAGTGAGTGCTGTGTTGTGAGTGTGAGAGTTTGTGTGTGTGTGTGTGTGTTTTCGGGTAACCATTGTGTATGCCTGTATGAAAAAGTCGATGGGTGTATTTGTGTGCTCTTGCGTATTGTGTTTCAGATCCACATTTGTGAGTGTGTGAGGGCAGTTCCAAGTGTTCATGAGTTTGCTGGATATCCAGTGTGAGTGTGTGTTGTGAGTGTGACAGTGTGTGTGCGTGTCTGTGTGTGTGTTTGCAGGAAACCAGTCTGTATGCCTATAAGAAAAATTCCATGGTTATTTGTGTGTGTTTCTTCTGTATGTGTGTGTCGGGACCACATTTGTGAATATGTTAGGGCAGTTCCAAGTGTTGATGGCTCTGCTGGAGACCCAGTGAGAGTGCTGTGTTGTGAGTGTGACAGTGTGTGTGTGTCTGTGTGTGTGTGTGTGTGTTTGGGGGAACCCCACAGTGTATGCTTCTAAGAAAAAGTCGATGGGTGTTTGTGTGTGTTTCTTGTGTATGTGTGTGTCGGGACCACGTATGTGAGTATGTTGTGGCAGTTCCAAGTGCCAGTGTGAATGCTGTGTTGTGAGTGTGGCAGTGTTTGTTTTTGTGTGTGTTTGTGTTGGCGGGAAAACATTGTGTATGCCTGTAAGAATAAGTCGATGGATGTGTGTGTGAGTTTCATGTGTATGTGTGTGTCGCGACCACATTTGTCAATATTTTAGGGCAGTTCCACGTGTTGATGGTTCTGCTGGATACCCATTGTGAGTGCTGTGTTGTAAGTGTGACTGTGTGTGTGTGTTCACGGGAAACCGTTGTGTATGCCTGTAAGAAAAGGTCGATGGGTGTTTGTGTGTGTTTCTGGTGTATGTGTGTGTCGGGAAAACATTTGTGAGTATGTTAGGGCAGTTCCAAGTGTTGATGGCTCTGCCGAGGCCCCGTGTGCGTACTGTGCTGTTAGTGTGACAGTGTGTGTGTGTGTGTGTGTGTGTGTGTGTGTTTGGGGAAACCCCACTCTGTCTGCCTGTAACAAAAAGTTGATGGGTGTTTGTGTGTGTTTCTTCTGTATGTGTGTGTCGGGACCACGTTTGTATGTTAGGGCAGATTCAAGTGCCAGTGTGAATGCTGTGTTGTGAGTGTGATAGTGTGTGTGTGTGTGTGTGTGTGTTTGCGGAAACCATTGTGCATGACTGTAAGTAAAAGTCAATGGGAGTTTGTGTGTGTTTCTTGTGTATGTGTGTGTCGGGGCCACGTTTGTGAGTATGTTAGGGCAGTTCCAACTGTTGATGGCTATGCCGGGGACCCAGTGTGAGTGCTGTGTTGTGCGTGTGATAGTGTATGTGTGTGTGTGTGTGTGTGTGTGTTTTGCTGGATACCATTGTGTATGTCTGTAAGAAAAAGTCGTAGGGTGTTTTTGTGTGTTTCTTCTGCATGTGTGTTTCGGGACCACGTTTGTGAATATGTTAAGGTAATTCCAAGTGTTCATGGTTCTGCTGGAGATCCAATGTGAGTTCTCTGTCGTGAGTGTGACTTTTGTGTGTGTGTGTGTGTGTGTGTGTTTGCAGGAAACCATTGTGTATGCCTGCAAGAAAAAGTCGATGGGTGTTTGTGTGTGTTATTTGTATATGTGTGTGTCAGGACCATGTTTGTGATTATGTTAAAGCAGTTCCAAGTGTTGACGGCTGTGTTGGAGACCCAGTGTGAGTGCTGTGTTGTGAGTGTGATAGTGTGTGTGTGTCTGTGTGTGTTTCAGAACCCCCTGTGTACGCCTGTAAGAAAAATTCAATGGGTGTTTCTGTGTGTTTCTTGTGTATGTGTGTGTCGGGAAAACGTTTGTGAGTATGTTAGGGCAGTTCCAAGTGTTGATGGCTCTGCCGAGGCCCAGTGTGAGTGCTGTGTTGCGAGTGTGACAGTGTGTGTGTGTGTGTGTGTTTTCGGGTAACCATTGTGTATGCCTGTATGAAAATGTCGATGGGTGTATTTGTGTGTTCTTGCGTATTGTGTTTCAGATCCACATTTGTGAGTGTGTGAGGGCAGTTCCAAATGTTTATGAGTTTGCTGGATATCCAGTGTGAGTGTGTGTTGTGAGTGTGACAGTGTGTGTGCGTGTCTGTGTGTGTGTTTGCAGGAAACCAGTCTGTATGCCTATAAGAAAAATTCGATGGGTGTTTGTGTGTGTTTCTTCTGTATGTGTGTGTCGGGACCACATTTGTGAATATGTTAGGGCAGTTCCAAGTGTTGATGGCTCTGCTGGAGACCCAGTGAGAGTGCTGTGTTGTGAGTGTGAAAGTGTGTGTGTGTCTGTGTGTGTGTGTGTGTGTTTGGGGGAACCCCACAGTGTATGCTTCTAAGAAAAAGTCGATGGGTGTTTGTGTGTGTTTCTTGTGTATGTGTGTGTCGGGACCACGTATGTGAGTATGTTGTGGCAGTTCCAAGTGCCAGTGTGAATGCTGTGTTGTGAGTGTGGCAGTGTGTGTTTCTGTGTGTGTTTGTGTTGGCGGGAAAACATTGTGTATGCCTGTAAGAATAAGTCGATGGATGTTTGCGTGAGTTTCATGTATATGTGTGTGTCACAACCACATTTCTCAATATTTTAGGGCAGTTCCAAGTGTTGATGGTTCTGCTGGATACCCATTGTGAGTGCTGTGTTGTAAGTGTGACTGTGTGTGTGTGTGTTCCGGGAAACCGTTGTGTACACCTTTAAGAAAAGTCGATGGGTGTTTGTGTGTGTTTCTGGTGTATGTGTGTGTCGGTAAAACGTTTGTGAGTATGTTAGTGCAGTTCCAAGTGTTGATGGCTCTGCAGAGGCCCAGTGTGCGTACTGTGCTGTTAGTGTGACAGTGTGTTTGTGTGTGTGTGTGTGTGTGTTTGGGGAAACCCCACTCTGTCTGCCTGTAACAAAAAGTTGATGGGTGTTTGTGTGTGTTTCTTGTGTATGTGTGTGTCGGGACCACGTTTGTTTGTATGTTAGGGCAGATTCAAGTGCCAGTGTGAATGCTGTTTTGTGAGTGTGATAGTGTGTGTGTGTGTGTTTGCGGAAACCATTGTGCATGACTGTAAGTAAAAGTCAATGGGAGTTTGTGTGTGTTTCTTGTGTATGTGTGTGTTGGGACCACGTTTGTGAGTATGTTAGGGCAGTTCCAACTGTTGATGGATATGCCGGGGACCCAGTGTGAGTGCTGTGTTGTGCGTGTGATAGTGTATGTGTGTGTGTGTGTGTGTGTTTTGCTGGATACCATTGTGTATGTCTGTAAGAAAAAGTCGTAGGGTGTTTTTGTGTGTTTCTTCTGCATGTGTGTTTCGGGACCACGTTTGTGAATATGTTAAGGTAATTCCAAGTGTTCATGGCTCTGCTGGAGATCCAATGTGAGTGCTCTGTCGTGAGTGTGACTTTTGTGTGTGTGTGTGTGTGTGTTTGCAGGAAACCATTGTGTATGCCTGCAAGAAAAAGTGGATGGGTGTTTGTGTGTGTTATTTGTATATGTGTGTGTCAGGACCATGTTTGTGATTATGTTAAAGCAGTTCCAAGTGTTGACGGCTGTGTTGGAGACCCAGTGTGAGTGCGGTGTTGTGAGTGTGATAGTGTGTGTGTGTCTGTGTGTGTTTCAGAACCCCCTGTGTACGCCTGTAAGAAAAATTCCATGGGTGTTTGTGTGTGTTTCTTGTGTATGTGTGTGTCGGGAAAACGTTTGTGAGTATGTTAGGGCAGTTCCAAGTGTTGATGGCTCTGCCGAGGCCCAGTGTGAGTGCTGTGTTGCGAGTGTGACAGTGTCTTTGTGTGTGTGTGTGTGTTTTCCGGTAACCATTGTGTATGCCTGTATGAAAAAGTCGATGGGTGTATTTGTGTGTTCTTGCGTATTGTGTTTCAGATCCACATTTGTGAGAGTGTGAGGGCAGTTCCAACTGTTGATGTCTCTGCCGAGGTACAGTGTGAGTGCTGTGTTGTGAGTGTGAGAGTGTGTGTGTGTGTGTGTGTGTGTTTTCGGGTAACCATTGTGTATGCCTGTATGAAAAAGTCGATGGGTGTATTTGTGTGTTCTTGCGTATTGTGTTTCAGATCCACATTTGTGAGTGTGTGAGGGCAGTTCCAAGTGTTCATGAGTTTGCTGCATATCCAGTGTGAGTGTGTGTTGTGAGTGTGACAGTGTGTGTGCGTGTCTGTGTGTGTGTTTGCAGGAAACCAGTCTGTATGCGTATAAGAAAAATTCCATGGGTGTTTGTGTGTGTTTCTTCTGTATGTGTGTGTCGGGACCACATTTGTGAATATGTTAGGGCAGTTCCAAGTGTTGATGGCTCTGCTGGAGACCCAGTGAGAGTGCTGTGTTGTGAGTGTGATAGTGTGTGTGTCTCTGTGTGTGTGTGTGTTTGGGGGAACCCCACAGTGTATGCTTCTAAGAAAAAGTCGATGGGTGTTTGTGTGTGTTTCTTGTGTATGTGTGTGTCGGGCCACGTATGTGAGTATGTTGTGGCAGTTCCAACTGCCAGTGTGAATGCTGTGTTGTGAGTGTGGCAGTGTGTGTTTCTGTGTGTGTTTGTGTTGGCGGGAAAACATTGTGTATGCCTCTAAGAATAAGTCGATGGATGTTTGTGTGAGTTTCATGTGTATGTGTGTGTCGCGACCACATTTGTCAATATTTTAGGGCAGTTCCAAGTGTTGATGGTTCTGCTGGATACCCATTGTGAGTGCTGTGTTGTAAGTGTGACTCTGTGTGTGTGTGTTCGCGGGAAACCGTTGTGTATGCCTGTAAGAAAAAGTCGATGGGTGTTTGAGTGTGTTTCTTGTGTATGTGTGTGTCGGGAAAACGTTTGTGAGTATGTTAGGGCAGTTCCAAGTGTTGATGGCTCTGCCGAGGCCCAGTGTGCGTACTGTGCTGTTAGTGTGACAGTGTGTGTGTGTGTGTGTGTTTGGGGAAACCCCACTCTGTCTGCTTGTAACAAAATGTTGATGGGTGTTTGTGTGTGTTTCTTGTGTATGTGTGTGTCGGGACCACGTTTGTTTGTATGTTAGGGCAGATTCAAGTGCCAGTGTGAATGCTGTGTTGTGAGTGTGATAGTGTGTGTGTGTGTGTGTTTGCGGAAACCATTGTGCATGACTGTAAGTAAAAGTCAATGGGAGTTTGTGTGTGTTTCTTGTGTATGTGTGTGTCGGGACCACGTTTGTGAGTATGTTAGGGCACTTCCAACTGTTGATGGCTATGCCGGGGACCCAGTGTGAGTGTTGTGTTGTGCGTGTGATAGTGTATGTGTGTGTGTGTGTGTGTTTTGCTGGATACCATTGTGTATGTCTGTAAGAAAAAGTCGTAGGGTGTTTTTGTGTGTTTCTTCTGCATGTGTGTTTCGGGACGACGTTTGTGAATATGTTAAGGTAATTCCAAGTTTTCATGGCTCTGCTGGAGATCCAATGTGAGTGCTCTGTCGTGAGTGTGACTTTTGTGTGTGTGTGTGTGTGTGTGTGTGTGTTTGCAGGAAACCATTGTGTATGCCTGCAAGAAAAAGTCGATGGGTGTTTGTGTGTGTTATTTGTATATGTGTGTGTCAGGACCATGTTTGTGATTATGTTAAAGCAGTTCCAAGTGTTGACGGCTGTGTTGGAGACCCAGTGTGAGTGCGGTGTTGTGAGTGTGATAGTGTGTGTGTGTCTGTGTGTGTTTCAGAACCCCCTGTGTACGCCTGTAAGAAAAATTCCATGGGTGTTTGTGTGTTTTTCTTGTGTATGTGTGTGTCGGGAAAACGTTTGTGAGTATGTTAGGGCAGTTCCAAGTGTTGATGGCTCTGCCGAGGCCCAGTGTGAGTGCTGTGTTGCGAGTGTGACAGTGTCTTTGTGTGTGTGTGTGTGTTTTCCGGTAACCATTGTGTATGCCTGTATGAAAAAGTCGATGGGTGTATTTGTGTGTTCTTGCGTATTGTGTTTCAGATCCACATTTGTGAGAGTGTGAGGGCAGTTCCAACTGTTGATGTCTCTGCCGAGGTACAGTGTGAGTGCTGTGTTGTGAGTGTGAGAGTGTGTGTGTGTGTGTGTGTGTGTTTTCGGGTAACCATTGTGTATGCCTGTATGAAAAAGTCGATGGGTGTATTTGTGTGTTCTTGCGTATTGTGTTTCAGATCCACATTTGTGAGTGTGTGAGGGCAGTTCCAAGTGTTCATGAGTTTGCTGCATATCCAGTGTGAGTGTGTGTTGTGAGTGTGACAGTGTGTGTGCGTGTCTGTGTGTGTGTTTGCAGGAAACCAGTCTGTATGCCTATAAGAAAAATTCCATGGGTGTTTGTGTGTGTTTCTTCTGTATGTGTGTGTCGGGACCACATTTGTGAATATGTTAGGGCAGTTCCAAGTGTTGATGGCTCTGCTGGAGACCCAGTGAGAGTGCTGTGTTGTGAGTGTGATAGTGTGTGTGTCTCTGTGTGTGTGTGTGTTTGGGGGAACCCCACAGTGTATGCTTCTAAGAAAAAGTCGATGGGTGTTTGTGTGTGTTTCTTGTGTATGTGTGTGTCGGGCCACGTATGTGAGTATGTTGTGGCAGTTCCAACTGCCAGTGTGAATGCTGTGTTGTGAGTGTGGCAGTGTGTGTTTCTGTGTGTGTTTGTGTTGGCGGGAAAACATTGTGTATGCCTCTAAGAATAAGTCGATGGATGTTTGTGTGAGTTTCATGTGTATGTGTGTGTCGCGACCACATTTGTCAATATTTTAGGGCAGTTCCAAGTGTTGATGGTTCTGCTGGATACCCATTGTGAATGCTGTGTTGTAAGTGTGACTCTGTGTGTGTGTGTTCGCGGGAAACCGTTGTGTATGCCTGTAAGAAAAAGTCGATGGGTGTTTGAGTGTGTTTCTTGTGTATGTGTGTGTCGGGAAAACGTTTGTGAGTATGTTAGGGCAGTTCCAAGTGTTGATGGCTCTGCCGAGGCCCAGTGTGCGTACTGTGCTGTTAGTGTGACAGTGTGTGTGTGTGTGTGTGTGTGTGTTTGGGGAAACCCCACTCTGTCTGCTTGTAACAAAATGTTGATGGGTGTTTGTGTGTGTTTCTTGTGTATGTGTGTGTCGGGACCACGTTTGTTTGTATGTTAGGGCAGATTCAAGTGCCAGTGTGAATGCTGTGTTGTGAGTGTGATAGTGTGTGTGTGTGTGTGTTTGCGGAAACCATTGTGCATGACTGTAAGTAAAAGTCAATGGGAGTTTGTGTGTGTTTCTTGTGTATGTGTGTGTCGGGACCACGTTTGTGAGTATGTTAGGGCACTTCCAACTGTTGATGGCTATGCCGGGGACCCAGTGTGAGTGTTGTGTTGTGCGTGTGATAGTGTATGTGTGTGTGTGTGTGTGTTTTGCTGGATACCATTGTGTATGTCTGTAAGAAAAAGTCGTAGGGTGTTTTTGTGTGTTTCTTCTGCAAGTGTGTTTCGGGACCACGTTTGTGAATATGTTAAAGTAATTCCAAGTTTTCATGGCTCTGCTGGAGATCCAATGTGAGTGCTCTGTCGTGAGTGTGACTTTTGTGTGTGTGTGTGTGTGTGTGTGTGTGTTTGCAGGAAACCATTGTGTATGCCTGCAAGAAAAAGTCGATGGGTGTTTGTGTGTGTTATTTGTATATGTGTGTGTCAGGACCATGTTTGTGATTATGTTAAAGCAGTTCCAAGTGTTGACGGCTGTGTTGGAGACCCAGTGTGAGTGCGGTGTTGTGAGTGTGATAGTGTGTGTGTGTCTGTGTGTGTTTCAGAACCCCCTGTGTACGCCTGTAAGAAAAATTCCATGGGTGTTTGTGTGTGTTTCTTGTGTATGTGTGTGTCGGGAAAACGTTTGTGAGTATGTTAGGGCAGTTCCAAGTGTTGATGGCTCTGCCGAGGCCCAGTGTGAGTGCTGTGTTGCGAGTGTGACAGTGTGTGTGTGTGTGTGTGTTTTCCGGTAACCATTGTGTATGCCTGTATGAAAAAGTCGATGGGTGTATTTGTGTGTTCTTGCGTATTGTGTTTCAGATCCACATTTGTGAGTGTGTGAGGGCAGTTCCAAGTGTTGATGTCTCTGCTGAGGTACAGAGTGAGTGCTGTGTTGTGAGTGTGAGAGTGTGTGTGTGTGTGTGTGTGTGTGTGTGTGTTTTCGGGTAACCATTGTGTATGCCTGTATGAAAAAGTCGATGGGTGTATTTGTGTGTTCTTGCGTATTGTGTTTCAGATCCACATTTCTGAGTGTGTGAGGGCAGTTCCAAGTGTTCACGAGTTTGCTGGATATCCAGTGTGAGTGTGTGTTGTGAGTGTGACAGTGTGTGTGCGTGTCTGTGTGTGTGTTTGCAGGAAACCAGTCTGTATGCCTATAAGAAAAATTCCATGGGTGTTTGTGTGTGTTTCTTCTGTATGTGTGTGTCGGGACCACATTTGTGAATATGTTAGGGCAGTTCCAAGTGTTGATGGCTCTGCTGGAGACCCAGTGAGAGTGCTGTGTTGTGAGTGTGACAGTGTGTGTGTGTCTCTGTGTGTGTGTGTGTTTGGGGGAACCCCACAGTGTATGCTTCTAAGAAAAAGTCGATGGGTGTTTGTGTGTGTTTCTTGTGTATGTGTGTGTCGGGACCACGTATGTGAGTATGTTGTGGCAGTTCCAAGTGCCAGTGTGAATGCTGTGTTGTGAGTGTGGCAGTGTGTGTTTCTGTGTGTGTTTGTGTTGGCGGGAAAACATTGTGTATGCCTGTAAGAATAAGTCGATGGATGTGTGTGTGAGTTTCATGTGTATGTGTGTGTCGCGACCACATTTGTCAATATTTTAGGGCAGTTCCAAGTGTTGATGGTTCTGCTGGATACCCATTGTGAGTGCTGTGTTGTAAGTGTGACTCTGTGTGTGCGTGTTCGCTGGAAACCGTTGTGTATGCCTGTAAGAAAAAGTCGATGGGTGTTTGTGTGTGTTTCTTGTGTATGTGTGTGTCGGGAAAACGTTTGTGAGTATGTTAGGGCAGTTCCAAGTGTTGATGGCTCTGCCGAGGCCCAGTGTGCGTACTGTGCTGTTAGTGTGACAGTGTGTGTGTGTGTGTGTGTGTGTGTTTGGGGAAACCCCACTCTGTCTGCCTGTAACAAAATGTTGATGGGTGTTTGTGTGTGTTTCTTGTGTATGTGTGTGTCGGGACCACGTTTGTTTGTATGTTAGGGCAGATTCAAGTGCCAGTGTGAATGCTGTGTTGTGAGTGTGATAGTGTGTGTGTGTGTGTGTTTGCGGAAACCATTGTGCATGACTGTAAGTAAAAGTCAATGGGAGTTTGTGTGTGTTTCTTGTGTATGTGTGTGTCGGGACCACGTTTGTGAGTATGTTAGGGCAGTTCCAACTGTTGATGGCTATGCCGGGGACCCAGTGTGAGTGCTGTGTTGTGCGTGTGATAGTGTATGTGTGTGTGTGTGTGTGTGTTTTGCTGGATACCATTGTGTATGTCTGTAAGAAAAAGTCGTAGGGTGTTTTTGTGTGTTTCTTCTGCATGTGTGTTTCGGGACCACGTTTGTGAATATGTTAAGGTAATTCCAAGTGTTCATGGCTCTGCTGGAGATCCAATGTGAGTGCTCTGTCGTGAGTGTGACTTTTGTGTGTGTGTGTGTGTGTTTGCAGGAAACCATTGTGTATGCATGCAAGAAAAAGTCGATGGGTGTTTGTGTGTGTTATTTGTATATGTGTGTGTCAGGACCATGTTTGTGATTATGTTAAAGCAGTTCCAAGTGTTGACGGCTGTGTTGGAGACCCAGTGTGAGTGCAGTGTTGTGAGTGTGATAGTGTGTGTGTGTCTGTGTGTGTTTCAGAACCCCCTGTGTACGCCTGTAAGAAAAATTCCATGGGTGTTTGTGTGTGTTTCTTGTGTATGTGTGTGTCGGGAAAACGTTTGTGAGTATGTTAGGGCAGTTCCAAGTGTTGATGGCTCTGCCGAGGCAAAGTGTGAGTGCTGTGTTGCGAGTGTGACAGTGTGTGTGTGTGTGTGTGTGTGTGTGTTTTCCGGTAACCATTGTGTATGCCTGTATGAAAAAGTCGATGGGTGTATTTGTGTGTTCTTGCGTATTGTGTTTCAGATCCACATTTGTGAGAGTGTGAGGGCAGTTCCAAGTGTTGATGTCTCTGCCGAGGTACAGAGTTAGTGCTGTGTTGTGAGTGTGAGAGTGTGTGTGTGTGTGTGTGTGTTTTCGGGTAACCATTGTGTATGCCTGTATGAAAAAGTCGATGGGTGTATTTGTGTGTTCTTGCGTATAGTGTTTCAGATCCACATTTGTGAGTGTGTGAGGGCAGTTCCAAGTGTTCATGAGTTTGCTGGATATCCAGTGTGAGTGTGTGTTGTGAGTGTGACAGTGTGTGTGCGTGTCTGTGTGTGTGTTTGCAGGAAACCAGCCTGTATGCCTATAAGAAAAATTCCATGGGTGTTTGTGTGTGTTTCTTCTGTATGTGTGTGTCGGGACCACATTTGTGAATATGTTAGGGCAGTTCCAAGTGTTGATGGCTCTGCTGGAGACCCAGTGAGAGTGCTGTGTTGTGAGTGTGACAGTGTGTGTGTGTCTATGTGTGTGTGTGTGTGTTTGGGGCAACCCCACAGTGTATGCTTCTAAGAAAAAGTCGATGGGTGTTTGTGTGTGTTTCTTGTGTATGTGTGTGTCGGGACCACGTATGTGAGTATGTTGTGGCAGTTCCAAGTGCCAGTGTGAATGCTGTGTTGTGAGTGTGGCAGTGTGTGTTTTTGTGTGTGTTTGTGTTGGCGGGAAAACATTGTGTATGCCTGTAAGAATAAGTCGATGGATGTGTGTGTGAGTTTCATGTGTATGTGTGTGTTGCGACCACATTTGTCAATATTTTAGAGCAGTTCCAAGTGTTGATGGTTCTGCTAGATACCCATTGTGAGTGCTGTGTTGTAAGTGTGACTGTGTGTGTGTGTTCACGGGAAACCGTTGTGTATGCCTGTAAGAAAAGGTCGATGGGTGTTTGTGTGTGTTTCTGGTGTATGTGTGTGTCGGTAAAACGTTTGTGAGTATGTTAGGGCAGTTCCAAGTGTTGATGGCTCTGCAGAGGCCCAGTGTGCGTACTGTGCTGTTAGTGTGACAGTGTGTTTGTGTGTGTGTGTGTGTGTGTTTGTGGAAACCCCACTCTGTCTGCCTGTAACAAAAAGTTGATCGGTGTTTGTGTGTGTTTCTTGTGTATGTGTGTGTCGGGACCACGTTTGTTTGTATGTTAGGGCAGATTCAAGTGCCAGTGTTAATGCTGTGTTGTGAGTGTGATAGTGTGTGTGTGTGTGTTTGCGGAAACCATTGTGCATGACTGTAAGTAAAAGTCAATGGGAGTTTGTGTGTGTTTCTTGTGTATGTGTGTGTTGGGACCACGTTTGTGAGTATGTTAGGGCAGTTCCAACTGTTGATGGCTATGCCCGGGACCCAGTGTGAGTGCTGTGTTGTGCGTGTGATAGTGTATGTGTGTGTGTGTGTGTGTGTTTTGCTGGATACCATTGTGTATGTCTGTAAGAAAAAGTCGTAGGGTGTTTTTGTGTGTTTCTTCTGCATGTGTGTTTCGGGACCACGTTTGTGAATATGTTAAGGTAATTCCAAGTGTTCATGGCTCTGCTGGAGATCCAATGTGAGTGCTCTGTCGTGAGTGTGACTTTTGTGTGTGTGTGTGTGTGTGTGTGTTTGCAGGAAACCATTGTGTATGCCTGCAAGAAAAAGTCGATGGGTGTTTGTGTGTGTTATTTGTATATGTGTGTGTCAGGACCATGTTTGTGATTATGTTAAAGCAGTTCCAAGTGTTGACGGCTGTGTTGGAGACCCAGTGTGAGTGCTGTGTTGTGAGTGTGATAGTGTGTGTGTGTCTGTGTGTGTTTCAGAACCCCCTGTGTACACCTGTAAGAAAAATTCCATGGGTGTTTGTGTGTGTTTCTTGTGTATGTGTGTGTCGGGAAAACGTTTGTGAGTATGTTAGGGCAGTTCCAAGTGTTGATGGCTCTGCCGAGGCCCAGTGTGAGTGCTGTGTTGCGAGTGTGACAGTGTGTGTGTGTGTGTGTGTGTGTGTTTTCCGGTAACCATTGTGTATGCCTGTATGAAAAAGTCGATGGGTGCATTTGTGTGTTCTTGCGTATTGTGTTTCAGATCCACATTTGTGAGTGTGTGAGGGCAGTTCCAAGTGTTGATGGCTCTGCTGGAGACCCAGTGAGAGTGCTGTGTTGTGAGTGTGACAGTGTGTGTGTGTCTCTGTGTGTGTGTGTGTTTGGGGGAACCCCACAGTGTATGCTTCTAAGAAAAAGTCGATGGGTGTTTGTGTGTGGTTCTTGTGTATGTGTGTGTCGGGACCACGTATGTGAGTATGTTGTGGCAGTTCCAAGTGCCAGTGTGAATGCTGTGTTGTGAGTGTGGCAGTGTGTGTTTCTGTGTGTGTTTGTGTTGGCGGGAAAACATTGTGTATGCCTGTAAGAATATGTCGATGGATGTGTGTGTGAGTTTCATGTGTATGTGTGTGTCGCGACCACATTTGTCAATATTTTAGGGCAGTTCCAAGTGTTGATGGTTCTGCTGGATACCCATTGTGAGTGCTGTGTTGTAAGTGTGACTGTGTGTGTGTGTGTTCGCGGGAAACCGTTGTGTATGCCTGTAAGAAAAAGTCAATGGGTGTTTGTGTGTGTTTCTTGTGTATGTGTGTGTCGGGAAAACGTTTGTGAGTATGTTAGGGCAGTTCCAAGTGTTGATGGCTCTGCCGAGGCCCAGTGTGCGTACTGTGCTTTTAGTGTGACAGTGTGTGTGTGTGTGTGTGTGTGTGTGTTTGGGGAAACCCCACTCTGTCTGCCTGTAACAAAATGTTGATGGGTGTTTGTGTGTGTTTCTTGTGTATGTGTGTGTCGGGACCACATTTGTTTGTATGTTAGGGCAGATTCAAGTGCCAGTGTGAATGCTGTGTTGTGAGAGTGTGTGTGTGTGTGTGTTTGCGGAAACCATTGTGCATGACTGTAAGTAAAAGTCAATGGGAGTTTGTGTGTGTTTCTTGTGTATGTGTGTGTCGGGACCACGTTTGTGAGTATGTTAGGGCAGTTCCAACTGTTGATGGCTATGCCGGGGACCCAGTGTGAGTGCTGTGTTGTGCGTGTGATAGTGTATGTGTGTGTGTGTGTGTGTTTTGCTGGATACCATTGTGTATGTCTGTAAGAAAAAGTCGTAGGGTGTTTTTGTGTGTTTCTTCTGCATGTGTGTTTCGGGACCACGTTTGTGAACATGTTAAGGTAATTCCAAGTGTTCATGGCTCTGCTGGAGATCCAATGTGAGTTCTCTGTCGTGAGTGTGACTTTTGTGTGTGTGTGTGTGTGTGTGTGTTTGCAGGAAACCATTGTGTATGCCTGCAAGAAAAAGTCGATGGGTGTTTGTGTGTGTTATTTGTATATGTGTGTGTCAGGACCATGTTTGTGATTATGTTAAAGCAGTTCCAAGTGTTGACGGCTGTGTTGGAGACCCAGTGTGAGTGCTGTGTTGTGAGTGTGATAGTGTGTGTGTGTCTGTGTGTGTTTCAGAACCCCCTGTGTACGCCTGTAAGAAAAATTCCATGGGTGTTTGTGTGTGTTTCTTGTGTATGTGTGTGTCGGGAAAACGTTTGTGAGTATGTTAGGGCAGTTCCAAGTGTTGATGGCTCTGCCGAGGCCCAGTGTGAGTGCTGTGTTGCGAGTGTGACAGTGTGTGTGTGTGTGTGTGTGTGTGTGTGTTTTCCGGTAACCATTGTGTATGCCTGTATGAAAAAGTCGATGGGTGCATTTGTGTGTTCTTGCGTATTGTGTTTCAGATCCACATTTGTGAGTGTGTGAGGGCAGTTCCAAGTGTTGATGGCTCTGCTGGAGACCCAGTGAGAGTGCTGTGTTGTGAGTGTGACAGTGTGTGTGTGTCTCTGTGTGTGTGTGTGTTTGGGGGAACCCCACAGTGTATGCTTCTAAGAAAAAGTCGATGGGTGTTTGTGTGTGTTTCTTGTGTATGTGTGTGTCGGGACCACGTATGTGAGTATGTTGTGGCAGTTCCAAGTGCCAGTGTGAATGCTGTGTTGTGAGTGTGGCAGTGTGTGTTTCTGTGTGTGTTTGTGTTGGCGGGAAAACATTGTGTATGCCTGTAAGAATATGTCGATGGATGTGTGTGTGAGTTTCATGTGTATGTGTGTGTCGCGACCACATTTGTCAATATTTTAGGGCAGTTCCAAGTGTTGATGGTTCTGCTGGATACCCATTGTGAGTGCTGTGTTGTAAGTGTGACTGTGTGTGTGTGTGTTCGCGGGAAACCGTTGTGTATGCCTGTAAGAAAAAGTCAATGGGTGTTTGTGTGTGTTTCTTGTGTATGTGTGTGTCGGGAAAACGTTTGTGAGTATGTTAGGGCAGTTCCAAGTGTTGATGGCTCTGCCGAGGCCCAGTGTGCGTACTGTGCTTTTAGTGTGACAGTGTGTGTGTGTGTGTGTGTGTGTGTGTTTGGGGAAACCCCACTCTGTCTGCCTGTAACAAAATGTTGATGGGTGTTTGTGTGTGTTTCTTGTGTATGTGTGTGTCGGGACCACATTTGTTTGTATGTTAGGGCAGATTCAAGTGCCAGTGTGAATGCTGTGTTGTGAGAGTGTGTGTGTGTGTGTGTTTGCGGAAACCATTGTGCATGACTGTAAGTAAAAGTCAATGGGAGTTTGTGTGTGTTTCTTGTGTATGTGTGTGTCGGGACCACGTTTGTGAGTATGTTAGGGCAGTTCCAACTGTTGATGGCTATGCCGGGGACCCAGTGTGAGTGCTGTGTTGTGCGTGTGATAGTGTATGTGTGTGTGTGTGTGTGTGTTTTGCTGGATACCATTGTGTATGTCTGTAAGAAAAAGTCGTAGGGTGTTTTTGTGTGTTTCTTCTGCATGTGTGTTTCGGGACCACGTTTGTGAACATGTTAAGGTAATTCCAAGTGTTCATGGCTCTGCTGGAGATCCAATGTGAGTTCTCTGTCGTGAGTGTGACTTTTGTGTGTGTTTGTGTGTGTGTGTGTTTGCAGGAAACCATTGTGTATGCCTGCAAGAAAAAGTCGATGGGTGTTTGTGTGTGTTATTTGTATATGTGTGTGTAAGGACCATGTTTGTGATTATGTTAAAGCAGTTCCAAGTGTTGACGGCTGTGTTGGAGACCCAGTGTGAGTGCTGTGTTGTGAGTGTGATAGTGTGTGTGTGTCTGTGTGTGTTTCAGAACCCCCTGTGTACGCCTGTAAGAAAAACTCAATGGGTGTTTCTGTGTGTTTCTTGTGTATGTGTGTGTCGGGAAAACGTTTGTGAGTATGTTAGGGCAGTTCCAAGTGTTGATGGCTCTGCCGAGGCCCAGTGTGAGTGCTGTGTTGCGAGTGTGACACTGTGTGTGTGTGTGTGTGTGTGTGTTTTCGGGTAACCATTGTTTATGCCTGTATGAAAATGTCGATGGGTGTATTTGTGTGTTCTTGCGTATTGTGTTTCAGATCCACATTTGTGAGTGTGTGAGGGCAGTTCCAAGTGTTTATGAGTTTGCTGGATATCCAGTGTGAGTGTGTGTTGTGAGTGTGACAGTGTGTGTGCGTGTCTGTGTGTGTGTTTGCAGGAAACCAGTCTGTATGCCTATAAGAAAAATTCGATGGGTGTTTGTGTGTGTTTCTTCTGTATTTGTGTGTCGGGACCACATTTGTGAATATGTTAGGGCAGTTCCAAGTGTTGATGGCTCTGCTGGAGACCCAGTGAGAGTGCTGTGTTGTGAGTGTGACAGTGTGTGTGTGTCTCTGTGTGTGTGTGTGTTTGGGGGAACCCCACAGTGTATGCTTCTAAGAAAAAGTCGATGGGTGTTTGTGTGTGTTTCTTGTGTATGTGTGTGTCGGGACCACGTATGTGAGTATGTTGTGGCAGTTCCAAGTGCCAGTGTGAATGCTGTGTTGTGAGTGTGGCAGTGTGTGTTTCTGTGTGTGTTTGTGTTGGCGGGAACACATTGTGTATGCCTGTAAGAATAAGTCGATGGATGTGTGTGTGAGTTTCATGTGTATGTGTGTGTCGCGACCACATTTGTCAATATTTTAGGGCAGTTCCAAGTGTTGATGGTTCTGCTGGATACCCATTGTGAGTGCTGTGTTGTAAGTGTGACTGTGTGTGTGTGTGTTCGCGGGAAACCGTTGTGTATGCCTGTAAGAAAAAGTCGATGGGTGTTTGTGTGTGTTTCTTGTGTATGTGTGTGTCGGGAAAACGTTTGTGAGTATGTTAGGGCAGTTCCAAGTGTTGATGGCTCTGCCGAGGCCCAGTGTGCGTACTGTGCTGTTAGTGTGACAGTGTGTGTGTGTGTGTGTGTTTGGGGAAACCCCACTCTGTCTGCCTGTAACAAAATGTTGATGGGTGTTTGTGTGTGTTTCTTGTGTATGTGTGTGTCGGGACCACGTTTGTTTGTATGTTAGGGCAGATTCAAGTGCCAGTGTGAACGCTGTGTTGTGAGTGTGAGAGTGTGTGTGTGTGTGTGTTTGCGGAATCCATTGTGCATGACTGTAAGTAAAAGTCAATGGGAGTTTGTGTGTGTTTCTTGTGTATGTGTGTGTCGGGACCACGTTTGTGAGTATGTTAGGGCAGTTCCAACTGTTGATGGCTATGCCGGGGACCCAGTGTGAGTGCTGTGTTGTGCGTGTGATAGTGTATGTGTGTGTGTGTGTGTGTGTTTTGCTGGATACCATTGTGTATGTCTGTAAGAAAAAGTCGTAGGGTGTTTTTGTGTGTTTCTTCTGCATGTGTGTTTCGGGACCACGTTTGTGAATATGTTAAGGTAATTCCAAGTGTTCATGGCTCTGCTGGAGATCCAATGTGAGTGCTCTGTCGTGAGTGTGACTTTTGTGTGTGTGTGTGTGTGTGTTTGCAGGAAACCATTGTGTATGCCTGCAAGAAAAAGTCGATGGGTGTTTGTGTGTGTTATTTGTATATGTGTGTGTCAGGACCATGTTTGTGATTATGTTAAAGCAGTTCCAAGTGTTGACGGCTGTGTTGGAGACCCAGTGTGAGTGCGGTGTTGTGAGTGTGATAGTGTGTGTGTGTCTGTGTGTGTTTCAGAACCCCCTGTGTACGCCTGTAAGAAAAATTCCATGGGTGTTTGTGTGTGTTTCTTGTGTATGTGTGTGTCGGGAAAACGTTTGTGAGTATGTTAGGGCAGTTCCAAGTGTTGATGGCTCTGCCGAGGCCCAGTGTGAGTGCTGTGTTGCGAGTGTGACAGTGTCTTTGTGTGTGTGTGTGTGTTTTCCGGTAACCATTGTGTATGCCTGTATGAAACAGTCGATGGGTGTATTTGTGTGTTCTTGCGTATTGTGTTTCAGATCCACATTTGTGAGAGTGTGAGGGCAGTTCCAACTGTTGATGTCTCTGCCGAGGTACAGTGTGAGTGCTGTGTTGTGAGTGTGAGAGTGTGTGTGTGTGTGTGTGTGTTTTCGGGTAACCATTGTGTATGCCTGTATGAAAAAGTCGATGGGTGTATTTGTGTGTTCTTGCGTATTGTGTTTCAGATCCACATTTGTGAGTGTGTGAGGGCAGTTCCAAGTGTTCATGAGTTTGCTGCATATCCAGTGTGAGTGTGTGTTGTGAGTGTGACAGTGTGTGTGCGTGTCTGTGTGTGTGTTTGCAGGAAACCAGTCTGTATGCCTATAAGAAAAATTCCATGGGTGTTTGTGTGTGTTTCTTCTGTATGTGTGTGTCGGGACCACATTTGTGAATATGTTAGGGCAGTTCCAAGTGCTGATGGCTCTGCTGGAGACCCAGTGAGAGTGCTGTGTTGTGAGTGTGATAGTGTGTGTGTCTCTGTGTGTGTGTGTGTTTGGGGGAACCCCACAGTGTATGCTTCTAAGAAAAAGTCGATGGGTGTTTGTGTGTGTTTCTTGTGTATGTGTGTGTCGGGCCACGTATGTGAGTATGTTGTGGCAGTTCCAACTGCCAGTGTGAATGCTGTGTTGTGAGTGTGGCAGTGTGTGTTTCTGTGTGTGTTTGTGTTGGCGGGAAAACATTGTGTATGCCTCTAAGAATAAGTCGATGGATGTTTGTGTGAGTTTCATGTGTATGTGTGTGTCGCGACCACATTTGTCAATATTTTAGGGCAGTTCCAAGTGTTGATGGTTCTGCTGGATACCCATTGTGAATGCTGTGTTGTAAGTGTGACTCTGTGTGTGTGTGTTCGCGGGAAACCGTTGTGTATGCCTGTAAGAAAAAGTCGATGGGTGTTTGAGTGTGTTTCTTGTGTATGTGTGTGTCGGGAAAACGTTTGTGAGTATGTTAGGGCAGTTCCAAGTGTTGATGGCTCTGCCGAGGCCCAGTGTGCGTACTGTGCTGTTAGTGTGACAGTGTGTGTGTGTGTGTGTGTGTTTGGGGAAACCCCACTCTGTCTGCTTGTAACAAAATGTTGATGGGTGTTTGTGTGTGTTTCTTGTGTATGTGTGTGTCGGGACCACGTTTGTTTGTATGTTAGGGCAGATTCAAGTGCCAGTGTGAATGCTGTGTTGTGAGTGTGATAGTGTGTGTGTGTGTTTGCGGAAACCATTGTGCATGACTGTAAGTAAAAGTCAATGGGAGTTTGTGTGTGTTTCTTGTGTATGTGTGTGTCGGGACCACGTTTGTGAGTATGTTAGGGCACTTCCAACTGTTGATGGCTATGCCGGGGACCCAGTGTGAGTGCTGTGTTGTGCGTGTGATAGTGTATGTGTGTGTGTGTGTGTGTGTTTTGCTGGATACCATTGTGTATGTCTGTAAGAAAAAGTCGTAGGGTGTTTTTGTGTGTTTCTTCTGCATGTGTGTTTCGGGACCACGTTTGTGAATATGTTAAGGTAATTCCAAGTGTTCATGGCTCTGCTGGAGATCCAATGTGAGTGCTCTGTCGTGAGTGTGACTTTTGTGTGTGTGTGTGTGTGTGTGTTTGCAGGAAACCAGTGTGTATGCATGCAAGAAAAAGTCGATGGGTGTTTGTGTGTGTTATTTGTAAATGTGTGTGTCAGGACCATGTTTGTGATTATGTTAAAGCAGTTCCAAGTGTTGACGGCTGTGTTGGAGACCCAGTGTGAGTGCTATGTTGTGAGTGTGATAGTGTGTGTGTGTCTGTGTGTGTTTCAGAACCCCCTGTGTACGCCTGTAAGAAAAATTCCATGGGTGTTTGTGTGTGTTTCTTGTGTATGTGTGTGTCGGGAAAACGTTTGTGAGTATGTTAGGGCAGTTCCAAGTGTTGATGGCTCTGCCGAGGCCCAGTGTGAGTGCTGTGTTGCGAGTGTGACAGTGTGTGTGTGTGTGTGTGTGTTTTCCGGTAACCATTGTGTATGCCTGTATGAAAAAGTCGATGGGTGTATTTGTGTGTTCTTGCGTATTGTGTTTCAGATCCACATTTGTGAGAGTGTGAGGGCAGTTCCAAGTGTTGATGTCTCTGCCGAGGTACAGAGTGAGTGCTGTGTTGTGAGTGTGAGAGTGTGTGTGTGTGTGTGTGTGTGTTTTCGGGTAACCATTGTGTATGCCTGTATGAAAAAGTCGATGGGTGTATTTGTGTGTTCTTGCGTATAGTGTTTCAGATCCACATTTGTGAGTGTGTGAGGGCAGTTCCAAGTGTTCACGAGTTTGCTGGATATCCAGTGTGAGTGTGTGTTGTGAGTGTGACAGTGTGTGTGCGTGTCTGTGTGTGTGTTTGCAGGAAACCAGTCTGTATGCCTATAAGAAAAATTCCATGGGTGTTTGTGTGTGTTTCTTCTGTATGTGTGTGTCGGGACCACATTTGTGAATATGTTAGGGCAGTTCCAAGTGTTGATGGCTCTGCTGGAGACCCAGTGAGAGTGCTGTGTTGTGAGTGTGATAGTGTGTGTGTGTCTCTGTGTGTGTGTGTGTTTGGGGGAACCCCACAGTGTATGCTTCTAAGAAAAAGTCGATGGGTGTTTGTGTGTGTTTCTTGTGTATGTGTGTGTCGGGACCACGTATGTGAGTATGTTGTGGCAGTTCCAAGTGCCAGTGTGAATGCTGTGTTGTGATTGTGGCAGTGTGTGTTTCTGTGTGTGTTTGTGTTGGCGGGAAAACATTGTGTATGCCTGTAAGAATAAGTCGATGGATGATTGTGTGAGTTTCATGTGTATGTGTGTGTCGCGACCACATTTGTCAATATTTTAGGGCAGTTCCAAGTGTTGATGGTTCTGCTGGATACCCATTGTGAGTCCTGTGTTGTAAGTGTGACTGTGTGTGTGTGTGTTCGCGGGAAACTGTTGTGTATGCCTGTATGAAAAAGTCGATGGGTGTTTGTGTGTGTTTCTTGTGTATGTGTGTGTCGGGAAAACGTTTGTGAGTATGTTAGGGCAGTTCCAAGTGTTGATGGCTCTGCCGAGGCCCAGTGTGCGTACTGTGCTGTTAGTGTGACAGTGTGTGTGTGTGTGTGTGTGTGTGTGTGTTTGGGGAAACCCCACTCTGTCTGCCTGTTACAAAATGTTGATGGGTGTTTGTGTGTGTTTCTTGTGTATGTGTGTGTCGGGACCACGTTTGTTTGTATGTTAGGGCAGATTCAAGTGCCAGTGTGAATGCTGTGTTGTGAGAGTGTGTGTGTGTGTGTGTTTGCGGAAACCATTGTGCATGACTGTAAGTAAAAGTCAATGGGAGTTTGTGTGTGTTTCTTGTGTATGTGTGTGTCGGGACCACGTTTGTGAGTATGTTAGGGCAGTTCCAACTGTTGATGGCTATGCCGGGGACCCAGTGTGAGTGCTGTGTTGTGCGTGTGATAGTGTATGTGTGTGTGTGTGTGTGTGTTTTGCTGGATACCATTGTGTATGTCTGTAAGAAAAAGTCGTAGGGTGTTTTTGTGTGTTTCTTCTGCATGTGTGTTTCGGGACCACGTTTGTGAACATGTTAAGGTAATTCCAAGTGTTCATGGCTCTGCTGGAGATCCAATGTGAGTTCTCTGTCGTGAGTGTGACTTTTGTGTGTGTTTGTGTGTGTGTGTGTTTGCAGGAAACCATTGTGTATGCCTGCAAGAAAAAGTCGATGGGTGTTTGTGTGTGTTATTTGTATATGTGTGTGTCAGGACCATGTTTGTGATTATGTTAAAGCAGTTCCAAGTGTTGACGGCTGTGTTGGAGACCCAGTGTGAGTGCGGTGTTGTGAGTGTGATAGTGTGTGTGTGTCTGTGTGTGTTTCAGAACCCCCTGTGTACGCCTGTAAGAAAAATTCCATGGGTGTTTGTGTGTGTTTCTTGTGTATGTGTGTGTCGGGAAAACGTTTGTGAGTATGTTAGGGCAGTTCCAAGTGTTGATGGCTCTGCCGAGGCCCAGTGTGAGTGCTGTGTTGCGAGTGTGACAGTGTCTGTGTGTGTGTGTTTTCCGGTAACCATTGTATATGCCTGTATGAAAAAGTCGATGGGTGTATTTGTGTGTTCTTGCGTATTGTGTTTCAGATCCACATTTGTGAGAGTGTGAGGGCAGTTCCAAGTGTTGATGTCTCTGCCGAGGTACAGAGTGAGTGCTGTGTTGTGAGTGTGAGAGTGTGTGTGTGTGTGTGTGTGTGTTTTCGGGTAACCATTGTGTATGCCTGTATGAAAAAGTCGATGGGTGTATTTGTGTGTTCTTGCGTATTGTGTTTCAGATCCACATTTGTGAGTGTGTGAGGGCAGTTCCAAGTGTTCATGAGTTTGCTGCATATCCAGTGTGAGTGTGTGTTGTGAGTGTGACAGTGTGTGTGCGTGTCTGTGTGTGTGTTTGCAGGAAACCAGTCTGTATGCGTATAAGAAAAATTCCATGGGTGTTTGTGTGTGTTTCTTCTGTATGTGTGTGTCGGGACCACATTTGTGAATATGTTAGGGCAGTTCCAAGTGTTGATGGCTCTGCTGGAGACCCAGTGAGAGTGCTGTGTTGTGAGTGTGACAGTGTGTGTGTGTCTCTGTGTGTGTGTGTGTTTGGGGGAACCCCACAGTGTATGCTTCTAAGAAAAAGTCGATGGGTGTTTGTGTGTGGTTCTTGTGTATGTGTGTGTCGGGACCACGTATGTGAGTATGTTGTGGCAGTTCCAAGTGCCAGTGTGAATGCTGTGTTGTGAGTGTGGCAGTGTGTGTTTCTGTGTGTGTTTGTGTTGGCGGGAAAACATTGTGTATGCCTGTAAGAATATGTCGATGGATGTGTGTGTGAGTTTCATGTGTATGTGTGTGTCGCGACCACATTTGTCAATATTTTAGGGCAGTTCCAAGTGTTGATGGTTCTGCTGGATACCCATTGTGAATGCTGTGTTGTAAGTGTGACTCTGTGTGTGTGTGTTCGCGGGAAACCGTTGTGTATGCCTGTAAGAAAAAGTCGATGGGTGTTTGTGTGTGTTTCTTGTGTATGTGTGTGTCGGGAAAACGTTTGTGAGTATGTTAGGGCAGTTCCAAGTGTTGATGGCTCTGCCGAGGCCCAGTGTGCGTACTGTGCTGTTAGTGTGACAGTGTGTGTGTGTGTGTGTGTGTGTGCGTGTGTGTTTGGGGAAACCCCACTCTGTCTGCTTGTAAGAAAATGTTGATGGGTGTTTGTGTGTGTTTCTTGTGTATGTGTGTGTCGGGACCACGTTTGTTTGTATGTTAGGGCAGATTCAAGTGCCAGTATGAATGCTGTGTTGTGAGTGTGATAGTGTGTGTGTGTGTGTTTGCGGAAACCATTGTGCATGACTGTAAGTAAAAGTCAATGGGAGTTTGTGTGTGTTTCTTGTGTATGTGTGTGTCGCGACCACATTTGTCAATATTTTAGGGCAGTTCCAAGTGTTGATGGTTCTGCTGGATACCCATTGTGAGTGCTGTGTTGTAAGTGTGACTGTGTGTGTGTGTTCACGGGAAACCGTTGTGTATGCCTGTAAGAAAAGGTCGATGGGTGTTTGTGTGTGTTTCTGGTGTATGTGTGTGTCGGGAAAACGTTTGTGAGTATGTTAGGGCAGTTCCAAGTGTTGATGGCTCTGCCGAGGCCCAGTGTGCGTACTGTGCTGTTAGTGTGACAGTGTGTGTGTGTGTGTGTGTGTGTTTGGGGAAACCCCACTCTGTCTGCCTGTAACAAAAAGTTGATGGGTGTTTGTGTGTGTTTCTTGTGTATGTGTGTGTCGGGACCACGTTTGTATGTTAGGGCAGATTCAAGTGCCAGTGTGAATGCTGTGTTGTGAGTGTGATAGTGTGTGTGTGTGTGTGTGTTTGCGGAAACCATTGTGCATGACTGTAAGTAAAAGCCAATGGGAGTTTGTGTGTGTTTCTTGTGTATGTGTGTGTCGGGACCACGTTTGTGAGTATGTTAGGGCAGTTCCAACTGTTGATGGCTATGCCGGGGACCCAGTGTGAGTGCTGTGCTGTGCGTGTGATAGTGTATGTGTGTGTGTGTGTGTGTGTGTGTTTTGCTGGATACCATTGTGTATGTCTGTAAGAAAAATTCGTAGGGTGTTTTTGTGTGTTTCTTCTGCATGTGTGTTTCGGGACCACGTTTGTGAATATGTTAAGGTAATTCCAAGTGTTCATGGTTCTGCTGGAGATCCAATGTGAGTGCTCTGTCGTGAGTGTGACTTTTGTGTGTGTGTGTGTGTGTGTGTGTTTGCAGGAAACCATTGTGTATGCCTGCAAGAAAAAGTCGATGGGTGTTTGTGTGTGTTATTTGTATATGTGTGTGTCAGGACCATGTTTGTGATTATGTTAAAGCAGTTCCAAGTGTTGACGGCTGTGTTGGAGACCCAGTGTGAGTGCGGTGTTGTGAGTGTGATAGTGTGTGTGTGTCTGTGTGTGTTTCAGAACCCCCTGTGTACGCCTGTAAGAAAAATTCCATGGCTGTTTGTGTGTGTTTCTTGTGTATGTGTGTGTCGGGAAAACGTTTGTGAGTATGTTAGGGCAGTTCCAAGTGTTGATGGCTCTGCCGAGGCCCAGTGTGAGTGCTGTGTTGCGAGTGTGACAGTGTGTGTGTGTGTGTGTGTGTTTTCTGGTAACCATTGTGTATGCCTGTATGAAAAAGTCGATGGGTGTATTTGTGTTCTTGCGTATTGTGTTTCAGATCCACATTTGTGAGTGTGTGAGGGCAGTTCCAAGTGTTGATGGCTCTGCTGGATACGCACTGTGAGTGCCGTGTTGTGAGTGTGATAGTGTGTGTGCGCGTGTGTTTGCGGGAAACCATTGTGTACGCCTGTAAGAAAATGTCGATGGGTGTTTGTGTGTTTCTTCTGTATGTCTGTGTTGGGAAAACGTTTGTGAGTATGTTAGGTCAGTTCCAAGTGTTGATGTCTCTGCCGAGGTACAGAGTGAGTGCTGTGTTGTGAGTGTGAGAGTGTGTGTGTGTGTGTGTTTTCGGGTAACCATTGTGTATGCCTGTATGAAAAAGTCGATATGTGTATTTGTGTGTTCTTGCGTATTGTGTTTCAGATCCACATTTGTGAGTGTGTGAGGGCAGTTCCAAGTGTTCATGAGTTTGCTGGATATCCAGTGTGAGTGTGTGTTGTGAGTGTGACAGTGTGTGTGCGTGTCTGTGTGTGTGTTTGCAGGAAACCAGTCTGTATGCGTATAAGAAAAATTCCATGGGTGTTTGTGTGTGTTCCTTCTGTATGTGTGTGTCGGGACCACATTTGTGAATATGTTAGGGCAGTTCCAAGTGTTGATGGCTCTGCTGGAGACCCAGTGAGAGTGCTGTGTTGTGAGTGTGACAGTGTGTGTGTGTCTCTGTGTGTGTGTGTGTTTGGGGGAACCCCACAGTGTATGCTTCTAAGAAAAAGTCGATGGGTGTTTGTGTGTGGTTCTTGTGTATGTGTGTGTCGGGACCACGTATGTGAGTATGTTGTGGCAGTTCCAAGTGCCAGTGTGAATGCTGTGTTGTGAGTGTGGCAGTGTGTGTTTCTGTGTGTGTTTGTGTTGGCGGGAAAACATTGTGTATGCCTGTAAGAATATGTCGATGGATGTGTGTGTGAGTTTCATGTGTATGTGTGTGTCGCGACCACATTTGTCAATATTTTAGGGCAGTTCCAAGTGTTGATGGTTCTGCTGGATACCCATTTTGAGTGCTGTGTTGTAAGTGTGACTGTGTGTGTGTGTGTTCGCGGGAAACCGTTGTGTATGCCTGTAAGAAAAAGTCAATGGGTGTTTGTGTGTGTTTCTTGTGTATGTGTGTGTCGGGAAAACGTTTGTGAGTATGTTAGGGCAGTTCCAAGTGTTGATGGCTCTGCCGAGGCCCAGTGTGCGTACTGCGCTTTTAGTGTGACAGTGTGTGTGTGTGTGTGTGTGTGTGTGTTTGGGGAAACCCCACTCTGTCTGCCTGTAACAAAATGTTGATGGGTGTTTGTGTGTGTTTCTTGTGTATGTGTGTGTCGGGACCACGTTTGTTTGTATGTTAGGGCAGATTCAAGTGCCAGTGTGAATGCTGTGTTGTGAGAGTGTGTGTGTGTGTGTGTTTGCGGAAACCATTGTGCATGACTGTAAGTAAAAGTCAATGGGAGTTTGTGTGTGTTTCTTGTGTATGTGTGTGTCGGGACCACGTTTGTGAGTATGTTAGGGCAGTTCCAACTGTTGATGGCTATGCCGGGGACCCAGTGTGAGTGCTGTGTTGTGCGTGTGATAGTGTATGTGTGTGTGTGTGTGTGTGTGTTTTGCTGGATACCATTGTGTATGTCTGTAAGAAAAAGTCGTAGGGTGTTTTTGTGTGTTTCTTCTGCATGTGTGTTTCGGGACCACGTTTGTGAACATGTTAAGGTAATTCCAAGTGTTCATGGCTCTGCTGGAGATCCAATGTGAGTTCTCTGTCGTGAGTGTGACTTTTGTGTGTGTTTGTGTGTGTGTGTGTTTGCAGGAAACCATTGTGTATGCCTGCAAGAAAAAGTCGATGGGTGTTTGTGTGTGTTATTTGTATATGTGTGTGTCAGGACCATGTTTGTGATTATGTTAAAGCAGTTCCAAGTGTTGACGGCTGTGTTGGAGACCCAGTGTGAGTGCGGTGTTGTGAGTGTGATAGTGTGTGTGTGTCTGTGTGTGTTTCAGAACCCCCTGTGTACGCCTGTAAGAAAAATTCCATGGGTGTTTGTGTGTGTTTCTTGTGTATGTGTGTGTCGGGAAAACGTTTGTGAGTATGTTAGGGCAGTTCCAAGTGTTGATGGCTCTGCCGAGGCCCAGTGTGAGTGCTGTGTTGCGAGTGTGACAGTGTCTGTGTGTGTGTGTTTTCCGGTAACCATTGTGTATGCCTGTATGAAAAAGTCGATGGGTGTATTTGTGTGTTCTTGCGTATTGTGTTTCAGATCCACATTTGTGAGAGTGTGAGGGCAGTTTCAAGTGTTGATGTCTCTGCCGAGGTACAGAGTGAGTGCTGTGTTGTGAGTGTGAGAGTGTGTGTGTGTGTGTGTGTGTTTTCGGGTAACCATTGTGTATGCCTGTATGAAAAAGTCGATGGGTGTATTTGTGTGTTCTTGCGTATTGTGTTTCAGATCCACATTTGTGAGTGTGTGAGGGCAGTTCCAAGTGTTCATGAGTTTGCTGCATATCCAGTGTGAGTGTGTGTTGTGAGTGTGACAGTGTGTGTGCGTGTCTGTGTGTGTGTTTGCAGGAAACCAGTCTGTATGCGTATAAGAAAAATTCCATGGGTGTTTGTGTGTGTTTCTTCTGTATGTGTGTGTCGGGACCACATTTGTGAATATGTTAGGGCAGTTCCAAGTGTTGATGGCTCTGCTGGAGACCCAGTGAGAGTGCTGTGTTGTGAGTGTGACAGTGTGTGTGTGTCTCTGTGTGTGTGTGTGTTTGGGGGAACCCCACAGTGTATGCTTCTAAGAAAAAGTCGATGGGTGTTTGTGTGTGGTTCTTGTGTATGTGTGTGTCGGGACCACGTATGTGAGTATGTTGTGGCAGTTCCAAGTGCCAGTGTGAATGCTGTGTTGTGAGTGTGGCAGTGTGTGTTTCTGTGTGTGTTTGTGTTGGCGGGAAAACATTGTGTATGCCTGTAAGAATATGTCGATGGATGTGTGTGTGAGTTTCATGTGTATGTGTGTGTTGCGACCACATTTGTCAATATTTTAGGGCAGTTCCAAGTGTTGATGGTTCTGCTGGATACCCATTGTGAGTGCTGTGTTGTAAGTGTGACTGTGTGTGTGTGTGTTCGCGGGAAACCGTTGTGTATGCCTGTAAGAAAAAGTCAATGGGTGTTTGTGTGTGTTTCTTGTGTATGTGTGTGTCAGGAAAACGTTTGTGAGTATGTTAGGGCAGTTCCAAGTGTTGATGGCTCTGCCGAGGCCCAGTGTGCGTACTGCGCTTTTAGTGTGACAGTGTGTGTGTGTGTGTGTGTGTGTGTTTGGGGAAACCCCACTCTGTCTGCCTGTAACAAAATGTTGATGGGTGTTTGTGTGTGTTTCTTGTGTATGTGTGTGTCGGGACCACGTTTGTTTGTATGTTAGGGCAGATTCAAGTGCCAGTGTGAATGCTGTGTTGTGAGAGTGTGTGTGTGTGTGTGTTTGCGGAAACCATTGTGCATGACTGTAAGTAAAAGTCAATGGGAGTTTGTGTGTGTTTCTTGTGTATGTGTGTGTCGGGACCACGTTTGTGAGTATGGTAGGGCAGTTCCAACTGTTGATGGCTATGCCGGGGACCCAGTGTGAGTGCTGTGTTGTGCGTGTGATAGTGTATGTGTGTGTGTGTGTGTGTGTTTTGCTGGATACCATTGTGTATGTCTGTAAGAAAAAGTCGTAGGGTGTTTTTGTGTGTTTCTTCTGCATGTGTGTTTCGGGACCACGTTTGTGAACATGTTAAGGTAATTCCAAGTGTTCATGGCTCTGCTGGAGATCCAATGTGAGTTCTCTGTCGTGAGTGTGACTTTTGTGTGTGTGTGTGTGTGTGTGTGTTTGCAGGAAACCATTGTGTATGCCTGCAAGAAAAAGTCGATGGGTGTTTGTGTGTGTTATTTGTATATGTGTGTGTCAGGACCATGTTTGTGATTATGTTAAAGCAGTTCCAAGTGTTGACGGCTGTGTTGGAGACCCAGTGTGAGTGCGGTGTTGTGAGTGTGATAGTGTGTGTGTGTCTGTGTGTGTTTCAGAACCCCCTGTGTACGCCTGTAAGAAAAATTCCATGGGTGTTTGTGTGTGTTTCTTGTGTATGTGTGTGTCGGGAAAACGTTTGTGAGTATGTTAGGGCAGTTCCAAGTGTTGATGGCTCTGCCGAGGCCCAGTGTGAGTGCTGTGTTGCGAGTGTGACAGTGTCTGTGTGTGTGTGTGTGTGTTTTCCGGTAACCATTGTGTATGCCTGTATGAAAAAGTCGATGGGTGTATTTGTGTGTTCTTGCGTATTGTGTTTCAGATCCACATTTGTGAGAGTGTGAGGGCAGTTCCAAGTGTTGATGTCTCTGCCGAGGTACAGAGTGAGTGCTGTGTTGTGAGTGTGAGAGTGTGTGTGTGTGTGTGTGTGTGTTTTCGGGTAACCATTGTGTATGCCTGTATGAAAAAGTCGATGGGTGTATTTGTGTGTTCTTGCGTATTGTGTTTCAGATCCACATTTGTGAGTGTGTGAGGGCAGTTCCAAGTGTTCATGAGTTTGCTGCATATCCAGTGTGAGTGTGTGTTGTGAGTGTGACAGTGTGTGTGCGTGTCTGTGTGTGTGTTTGCAGGAAACCAGTCTGTATGCCTATAAGAAAAATTCCATGGGTGTTTGTGTGTGTTTCTTCTGTATGTGTGTGTCGGGACCACATTTGTGAATATGTTAGGGCAGTTCCAAGTGTTGATGGCTCTGCTGGAGACCCAGTGAGAGTGCTGTGTTGTGAGTGTGATAGTGTGTGTGTCTCTGTGTGTGTGTGTGTTTGGGGGAACCCCACAGTGTATGCTTCTAAGAAAAAGTCGATGGGTGTTTGTGTGTGTTTCTTGTGTATGTGTGTGTCGGGCCACGTATGTGAGTATGTTGTGGCAGTTCCAACTGCCAGTGTGAATGCTGTGTTGTGAGTGTGGCAGTGTGTGTTTCTGTGTGTGTTTGTGTTGGCGGGAAAACATTGTGTATGCCTCTAAGAATAAGTCGATGGATGTTTGTGTGAGTTTCATGTGTATGTGTGTGTCGCGACCACATTTGTCAATATTTTAGGGCAGTTCCAATTGTTGATGGTTCTGCTGGATACCCATTGTGAATGCTGTGTTGTAAGTGTGACTCTGTGTGTGTGTGTTCGCGGGAAACCGTTGTGTAGCCTGTAAGAAAAAGTCGATGGGTGTTTGTGTGTGTTTCTTGTGTATGTGTGTGTCGGGAAAACGTTTGTGAGTATGTTAGGGCAGTTCCAAGTGTTGATGGCTCTGCCGAGGCCCAGTGTGCGTACTGTGCTGTTAGTGTGACAGTGTGTGTGTGTGTGTGTGTGTGTGTGTTTGGGGAAACCCCACTCTGTCTGCTTGTAACAAAATGTTGATGGGTGTTTGTGTGTGTTTCTTGTGTATGTGTGTGTCGGGACCACGTTTGTTTGTATGTTAGGGCAGATTCAAGTGCCAGTGTGAATGCTGTGTTGTGAGTGTGATAGTGTGTGTGTGTGTGTTTGCGGAAACCATTGTGCATGACTGTAAGTAAAAGTCAATGGGAGTTTGTGTGTGTTTCTTGTGTATGTGTGTGTCGCGACCACATTTGTCAATATTTTAGGGCAGTTCCAAGTGTTGATGGTTCTGCTGGATACCCATTGTGAGTGCTGTGTTGTAAGTGTGACTGTGTGTGTGTGTTCACGGGAAACCGTTGTGTATGCCTGTAAGAAAAGGTCGATGGGTGTTTGTGTGTGTTTCTGGTGTATGTGTGTGTCGGGAAAACGTTTGTGAGTATGTTAGGGCAGTTCCAAGTGTTGATGGCTCTGCCGAGGCCCAGTGTGCGTACTGTGCTGTTAGTGTGACAGTGTGTGTGTGTGTGTGTGTGTGTGTGTGTGTGTTTGGGGAAACCCCACTCTGTCTGCCTGTAACAAAAAGTTGATGGGTGTTTGTGTGTGTTTCTTCTGTATGTGTGTGTCGGGACCACGTTTGTATGTTAGGGCAGATTCAAGTGCCAGTGTGAATGCTGTGTTGTGAGTGTGATAGTGTGTGTGTGTGTGTGTGTTTGCGGAAACCATTGTGCATGACTGTAAGTAAAAGCCAATGGGAGTTTGTGTGTGTTTCTTGTGTATGTGTGTGTCGGGACCACGTTTGTGAGTATGTTAGGGCAGTTCCAACTGTTGATGGCTATGCCGGGGACCCAGTGTGAGTGCTGTGTTGTGCGTGTGATAGTGTATGTGTGTGTGTGTGTGTGTGTTTTGCTGGATACCATTGTGTATGTCTGTAAGAAAAATTCGTAGGGTGTTTTTCTGTGTTTCTTCTGCATGTGTGTTTCGGGACCACGTTTGTGAATATGTTAAGGTAATTCCAAGTGTTCATGGTTCTGCTGGAGATCCAATGTGAGTGCTCTGTCGTGAGTGTGACTTTTGTGTGTGTGTGTGTGTGTGTGTTTGCAGGAAACCATTGTGTATGCCTGCAAGAAAAAGTCGAAGAGTGTTTGTGTGTGTTATTTGTATATGTGTGTGTCAGGACCATGTTTGTGATTATGTTAAAGCAGTTCCAAGTGTTGACGGCTGTGTTGGAGACCCAGTGTGAGTGCTGTGTTGTGAGTGTGATAGTGTGTGTGTGTCTGTGTGTGTTTCAGAACCCCCTGTGTACGCCTGTAAGAAAAATTCAATGGGTGTTTCTGTGTGTTTCTTGTGTATGTGTGTGTCGGGAAAACGTTTGTGAGTATGTTAGGGCAGTTCCAAGTGTTGATGGCTCTGCCGAGGCCCAGTGTGAGTGCTGTGTTGCGAGTGTGACAGTGTGTGTGTGTGTGTGTTTTCGGGTAACCATTGTGTATGCCTGTATGAAAATGTCGATGGGTTATTTGTGTGTTCTTGCGTATTGTGTTTCAGATCCACATTTGTGAGTGTGTGAGGGCAGTTCCAAGTGTTTATGAGTTTGCTGGATATCCAGTGTGAGTGTGTGTTGTGAGTGTGACAGTGTGTGTGCGTGTCTGTGTGTGTGTTTGCAGGAAACCAGTCTGTATGCCTATAAGAAACATTCGATGGGTGTTTGTGTGTGTTTCTTCTGTATGTGTGTGTCGGGACCACATTTGTGAATATGTTAGGGCAGTTCCAAGTGTTGATGGCTCTGCTGGAGACCCAGTGAGAGTGCTGTGTTGTGAGTGTGATAGTGTGTGTGTGTCTCTGTGTGTGTGTGTGTTTGGGGGAACCCCACAGTGTATGCTTCTAAGAAAAAGTCGATGGGTGTTTGTGTGTGTTTCTTGTGTATGTGTGTGTCGGGACCACGTATGTGAGTATGTTGTGGCAGTTCCAAGTGCCAGTGTGAATGCTGTGTTGTGAGTGTGGCAGTGTGTGTTTCTGTGTGTGTTTGTGTTGGCGGGAAAACATTGTGTATGCCTGTAAGAATAAGTCGATGGATGTGTGTGTGAGTTTCATGTGTATGTGTGTGTCGCGACCACATTTGTCAATATTTTAGGGCAGTTCCAAGTGTTGATGGTTCTGCTGGATACCCATTGTGAGTGCTGTGTTGTAAGTGTGACTGTGTGTGTGTGTGTTCGCGGGAAACCGTTGTGTATGCCTGTAAGAAAAAGTCGATGGGTGTTTGTGTGTGTTTCTTGTGTATGTGTGTGTCGGGAAAACGTTTGTGAGTATGTTAGGGCAGTTCCAAGTGTTGATGGCTCTGCCGAGGCCCAGTGTGCGTACTGTGCTGTTAGTGTGACAGTGTGTGTGTGTGTGTGTGTGTGTGTGTTTGGGGAAACCCCACTCTGTCTGCCTGTAACAAAATGTTGATGGGTGTTTGTGTGTGTTTCTTGTGTATGTGTGTGTCGGGACCACGTTTGTTTGTATGTTAGGGCAGATTCAAGTGCCAGTGTGAATGCTGTGTTGTGAGTGTGATAGTGTGTGTGTGTGTGTGTTTGCGGAAACCATTGTGCATGACTGTAAGTAAAAGTCAATGGGAGTTTGTGTGTGTTTCTTGTGTATGTGTGTGTCGGGACCACGTTTGTGAGTATGTTAGGGCAGTTCCAACTGTTGATGGCTATGCCGGGGACCCAGTGTGAGTGCTGTGTTGTGCGTGTGATAGTGTATGTGTGTGTGTGTGTGTGTGTTTTGCTGGATACCATTGTGTATGTCTGTAAGAAAAAGTCGTAGGGTGTTTTTGTGTGTTTCTTCTGCATGTGTGTTTCGGGACCACGTTTGTGAATATGTTAAGGTAATTCCAAGTGTTCATGGCTCTGCTGGAGATCCAATGTGAGTGTTCTGTCGTGAGTGTGCCTTTTGTGTGTGTGTGTGTGTGTTTGCAGGAAACCATTGTGTATGCCTGCAAGAAAAAGTCGATGGGTGTTTGTGTGTGTTATTTGTATATGTGTGTGTCAGGACCATGTTTGTGATTATGTTAAAGCAGTTCCAAGTGTTGACGGCTGTGTTGGAGACCCAGTGTGAGTGCGGTGTTGTGAGTGTGATAGTGTGTGTGTGTCTGTTTGTGTTTCAGAACCCCCCGTGTACGCCTGTAAGAAATATTCCATGGCTGTTTGTGTGTGTTTCTTGTGTATGTGTGTGTCGGGAAAACGTTTGTGAGTGTGTGAGGGCAGTTCCAAGTGTTGATGGCTCTGCCGAGGCCCAGTGTGAGTGCTGTGTTGCGAGTGTGACAGTGTGTGTGTGTGTGTGTGTGTGTTTTCCGGTAATCATTGTGTATGCCTGTATGAAAAAGTCAATGGGTGTATTTGTGTGTTCTTGCGTATTGTGTTTCAGATCCACATTTGTGAGTGTGTGAGGGCAGTTCCAAGTGTTGATGTCTCTGCCGAGGTACAGAGTGAGTGCTGTGTTGTGAGTGTGAGAGTGTGTGTGTGTGTGTGTGTGTTTTCGGGTAACCATTGTGTATGCCTGTATGAAAAAGTCGATGGGTGTATTTGTGTGTTCTTGCGTATTGTGTTTCAGATCCACATTTGTGAGTGTGTGAGGGCAGTTCCAAGTGTTCACGAGTTTGCTGGATATCCAGTGTGAGTGTGTGTTGTGAGTGTGACAGTGTGTGTGCGTGTCTGTGTGTGTGTTTGCAGGAAACCAGTCTGTATGCCTATAAGAAAAATTCCATGGGTGTTTGTGTGTGTTTCTTCTGTATGTGTGTGTCGGGACCACATTTGTGAATATGTTAGGGCAGTTCCAAGTGTTGATGGCTCTGCTGGAGACCCAGTGAGAGTGCTGTGTTGTGAGTGTGATAGTGTGTGTGTGTCTCTGTGTGTGTGTGTGTGTTTGGGGGAACCCCACAGTGTATGCTTCTAAGAAAAAGTCGATGGGTGTTTGTGTGTGTTTCTTGTGTATGTGTGTGTCGGGACCACGTATGTGAGTATGTTGTGGCAGTTCCAAGTGCCAGTGTGAATGCTGTGTTGTGAGTGTGGCAGTGTGTGTTTCTGTGTGTGTTTGTGTTGGCGGGAAAACATTGTGTATGCCTGTAAGAATAAGTCGATGGATGTTTGTGTGAGTTTCATGTGTATGTGTGTGTCGCGACCACATTTGTCAATATTTTAGGGCAGTTCCAAGTGTTGATGGTTCTGCTGGATACCCATTGTGAGTGCTGTGTTGTAAGTGTGACTCTGTGTGTGTGTGTTCGCGGGAAACCGTTGTGTATGCCTGTAAGAAAAAGTCGATGGGTGTTTGTGTGTGTTTCTTGTGTATGTGTGTGTCGGGAAAACGTTTGTGAGTATGTTAGGGCAGTTCCAAGTGTTGATGGCTCTGCCGAGGCCCAGTGTGCGTACTGTGCTGTTAGTGTGACAGTGTGTGTGTGTGTGTGTGTGTGTGTGTTTGGGGAAACCCCACTCTGTCTGCCTGTAACAAAATGTTGATGGGTGTTTGTGTGTGTTTCTTGTGTATGTGTGTGTCGGGACCACGTTTGTTTGTATGTTAGGGCAGATTCAAGTGCCAGTGTGAATGCTGTGTTGTGAGTGTGATAGTGTGTGTGTGTGTGTGTTTGCGGAAACCATTGTGCATGACTGTAAGTAAAAGTCAATGGGAGTTTGTGTGTGTTTCTTGTGTATGTGTGTGTCGGGACCACGTTTGTGAGTATGTTAGGGCAGTTCCAACTGTTGATGGCTATGCCGGGGACCCAGTGTGAGTGCTGTGTTGTGCGTGTGATAGTGTATGTGTTTGTGTGTGTGTGTTATGCTGGATACCATTGTGTATGTCTGTAAGAAAAAGTCGTAGGGTGTTTTTGTGTGTTTCTTCTGCATGTGTGTTTCGGGACCACGTTTGTGAATATGTTAAGGTAATTCCAAGTGTTCATGGCTCTGCTGGAGGTCCAATGTGCGTGCTCTGTCGTGAGTGTGACTTTTGTGTGTGTGTGTGTGTGTGTGTTTGCAGGAAACCATTGTGTATGCCTGCAAGAAAAAGTCGATGGGTGTTTGTGTGTGTTATTTGTATATGTGTGTGTCAGGACCATGTTTGTGATTATGTTAAAGCAGTTCCAAGTGTTGACGGCTGTGTTGGAGACCCAGTGTGAGTGCTGTGTTGTGAGTGTGATAGTGTGTGTCTCTGTGTGTGTTTCAGAACCCCCTGTGTACGCCTGTAAGAAAAAGTCGATGGGTGTTTGTGTGTGTTTCTTGTGTATGTGTGTGTCGGGAAAACGTTTGTGAGTATGTTAGGGCAGTTCCAAGTGTTGATGGCTCTGCCGAGGCCCAGTGTGCGTACTGTGCTGTTACTGTGACAGTGTGTGTGTGTGTGTGTGTGTGTGTGTGTGTTTGGGGAAACCCCACTCTGTCTGCCTGTAACAAAATGTTGATGGGTGTTTGTGTGTGTTTCTTGTGTATGTGTGTGTCGGGACCACGTTTGTTTGTATGTTAGGGCAGATTCAATTGCCAGTGTGAATGCTGTGTTGTGAGTGTGATAGTGTGTGTGTGTGTGTGTTTGCGGAAACCATTGTGCATGACTGTAAGTAAAAGTCAAAGGGAGTTTGTGTGTGTTTCTTGTGTATGTGTGTGTCGGGACCACGTTTGTGAGTATGTTAGGGCAGTTCCAACTGTTGATGGCTATGCCGGGGACCCAGTGTGAGTGCTGTGTTGTGCGTGTGATAGTGTATGTGTGTGTGTGTGTGTGTGTGTGTGTTTTGCTGGATACCATTGTGTATGTCTGTAAGAAAAAGTCGTAGGGTGTTTTTGTGTGTTTCTTCTGCATGTGTGTTTCGGGACCACGTTTGTGAATATGTTAAGGTAATTCCAAGTGTTCATGGCTCTGCTGGAGATCCAATGTGAGTGTTCTGTCGTGAGTGTGCCTTTTGTGTGTGTGTGTGTGTGTGTGTTTGCAGGAAACCATTGTGTATGCCTGCAAGAAAAAGTCGATGGGTGTTTGTGTGTGTTCTTTGTATATGTGTGTGTCAGGACCATGTTTGTGATTATGTTAAAGCAGTTCCAAGTGTTGACGGCTGTGTTGGAGACCCAGTGTGAGTGCTGTGTTGTGAGTGTGATAGTGTGTGTGTGTCTGTGTGTGTTTCAGAACCCCCTGTGTACGCCTGTAAGAAAAATTCCATGGGTGTTTGTGTGTGTTTCTTGTGTATGTGTGTGTCGGGAAAACGTTTGTGAGTATGTTAGGGCAGTTCCAAGTGTTGATGGCTCTGCCGAGGCCCAGTGTGAGTGCTGTGTTGCGAGTGTGACAGTGTGTGTGTGTGTGTGTTTTCGGGTAACCATTGTGTATGCCTGTATGAAAAAGTCGATGGGTGTATTTGTGTGTTCTTGCGTATTGTGTTTCAGATCCACATTTGTGAGTGTGTGAGGGCAGTTCCAAGTGTTGATGTCTCTGCCGAGGTACAGAGTGAGTGCTGTGTTGTGAGTGTGAGAGTGTGTGTGTGTGTGTGTGTTTTCGGGTAACCATTGTGTATGCCTGTATGAAAAAGTCGATGGGTGTATTTGTGTGTTCTTGCGTATTGTGTTTCAGATCCACATTTGTGAGTGTGTGAGGGCAGTTCCAAGTGTTCATGAGTTTGCTGGATATCCAGTGTGAGTGTGTGTTGTGAGTGTGACAGTGTGTGTGCGTGTCTGTGTGTGTGTTTGCAGGAAACCAGTCTGTATGCCTATAAGAAAAATTCCATGGGTGTTTGTGTGTGTTTCTTCTGTATGTGTGTGTCGGGACCACATTTGTGAATATGTTAGGGCAGTTCCAAGTGTTGATGGCTCTGCTGGAGACCCAGTGAGAGTGCTGTGTTGTGAGTGTGATAGTGTGTGTGTGTCTCTGTGTGTGTGTGTGTTTGGGGGAACCCCACAGTGTATGCTTCTAAGAAAAAGTCGATGGGTGTTTGTGTGTGTTTCTTGTGTATGTGTGTGTCGGGACCACGTATGTGAGTATGTTGTGGCAGTTCCAAGTGCCAGTGTGAATGCTGTGTTGTGAGTGTGGCAGTGTGTGTTTCTGTGTGTGTTTGTGTTGGCGGGAAAACATTGTGTATGCCTGTAAGAATAAGTCGATGGATGTTTGTGTGAGTTTCATGTGTATGTGTGTGTCGCGACCACATTTGTCAATATTTTAGGGCAGTTCCAAGTGTTGATGGTTCTGCTGGATACCCATTGTGAGTGCTGTGTTGTAAGTGTGACTGTGTGTGTGTGTGTTCGCGGGAAACCGTTGTGTATGCCTGTAAGAAAAAGTCGATGGGTGTTTGTGTGTGTTTCTTGTGTATGTGTGTGTCGGGAAAACGTTTGTGAGTATGTTAGGGCAGTTCCAAGTGTTGATGGCTCTGCCGAGGCCCAGTGTGCGTACTGTGCTGTTAGTGTGACAGTGTGTGTGTGTGTGTGTGTGTGTGTTTGGGGAAACCCCACTCTGTCTGCCTGTAACAAAATGTTGATGGGTGTTTGTGTGTGTTTCTTGTGTATGTGTGTGTCGGGACCACGTTTGTTTGTATGTTAGGGCAGATTCAAGTGCCAGTGTGAATGCTGTGTTGTGAGTGTGATAGTGTGTGTGTGTGTGTGTTTGCGGAAACCATTGTGCATGACTGTAAGTAAAAGTCAATGGGAGTTTGTGTGTGTTTCTTGTGTATGTGTGTGTCGGGACCACGTTTGTGAGTATGTTAGGGCAGTTCCAAGTGTTGATGGCTATGCCGGGGACCCAGTGTGAGTGCTGTGTTGTGCGTGTGATAGTGTATATGTGTGTGTGTGTGTGTGTTTTGCTGGATACCATTGTGCATGTCTGTAAGAAAAAGTCGTAGGGTGTTTTTGTGTGTTTCTTCTGCATGTGTGTTTCGGGACCACGTTTGTGAATATGTTAAGGTAATTCCAAGTGTTCATGGCTCTGCTGGAGATCCAATGTGAGTGCTCTGTCGTGAGTGTGACTTTTGTGTGTGTGTGTGTGTGTGTGTGTTTGCAGGAAACCATTGTGTATGCATGCAAGAAAAAGTCGATGGGTGTTTGTGTGTGTTATTTGTATATGTGTGTGTCAGGACCATGTTTGTGATTATGTTTAAGCAGTTCCAAGTTTTGACGGCTGTGTTGGAGACCCAGTGTGAGTGCGGTGTTGTGAGTGTGATAGTGTGTGTGTGTCTGAGTGTGTTTCAGAACCCCCTGTGTACGCCTGTAAGAAAAATTCCATGGGTGTTTGTGTGTGTTTCTTGTGTATGTGTGTGTCGGGAAAACGTTTGTGAGTGTGTGAGGGCAGTTCCAAGTGTTGATGGCTCTGCCGAGGCCCAGTGTGAGTGCTGTGTTGCGAGTGTGACAGTGTGTGTGTGTGTGTGTGTGTTTTCCGGTAACCATTGTGTATGCCTGTATGAAAAAGTCGATGGGTGTATTTGTGTGTTCTTGCGTATTGTGTTTCAGATCCACATTTGTGAGTGTGTGAGGGCAGTTCCAAGTGTTGATGTCTCTGCCGAGGTACAGAGTGAGTGCTGTGTTGTGAGTGTGAGAGTGTGTGTGTGTGTGTGTGTGTTTTCGGGTAACCATTGTGTATGCCTGTATGAAAAAGTCGATGGGTGTATTTGTGTGTTCTTGCGTATTGTGTTTCAGATCCACATTTGTGAGTGTGTGAGGGCAGTTCCAAGTGTTCACGAGTTTGCTGGATATCCAGTGTGAGTGTGTGTTGTGAGTGTGACAGTGTGTGTGCGTGTCTGTGTGTGTGTTTGCAGGAAACCAGTCTGTATGCCTATAAGAAAAATTCCATGGGTGTTTGTGTGTGTTTCTTCTGTATGTGTGTGTCGGGACCACATTTGTGAATATGTTAGGGCAGTTCCAAGTGTTGATGGCTCTGCTGGAGACCCAGTGAGAGTGCTGTGTTGTGAGTGTGATAGTGTGTGTGTGTCTCTGTGTGTGTGTGTGTTTGGGGGAACCCGACAGTGTATGCTTCTAAGAAAAAGTCGATGGGTGTTTGTGTGTGTTTCTTGTGTATGTGTGTGTCGGGACCACGTATGTGAGTATGTTGTGGCAGTTCCAAGTGCCAGTGTGAATGCTGTGTTGTGAGTGTGGCAGTGTGTGTTACTGTGTGTGTTTGTGTTGGCGGGAAAACATTGTGTATGCCTGTAAGAATAAGTCGATGGATGTTTGTGTGAGTTTCATGTGTATGTGTGTGTCGCGACCACATTTGTCAATATTTTAGGGCAGTTCCAAGTGTTGATGTTTCTGCTGGATACCCATTGTGAGTGCTGTGTTGTAAGTGTGACTGTGTGTGTGTGTGTTCGCGGGAAACCGTTGTGTATGCCTGTAAGAAAAAGTCGATGGGTGTTTGTGTGTGTTTCTTGTGTATGTGTGTGTCGGGAAAACGTTTGTGAGTATGTTAGGGCAGTTCCAAGTGTTGATGGCTCTGCCGAGGCCCAGTGTGCGTACTGTGCTGTTAGTGTGACAGTGTGTGTGTGTGTGTGTGTGTGTTTGTGTTTGTGGTAACCCCACTCTGTCTGCCTGTAACAAAATGTTGATGGGTGTATGTGTGTGTCGGGACCACGTTTGTTTGTATGTTAGGGCAGATTCAAGTGCCAGTGGGAATGCTGTGTTGTGAGTGTGATAGTGTGTGTGTGTGTGTGTTTGCGGAAACCATTGTGCATGACTGTAAGTAAAAGTCAATGGGAGTTTGTGTGTGTTTCTTGTGTATGTGTGTGTCGGGAAAACGTTTGTGAGTTTGTTAGGGAAGTTCCAAGTTATGATGGCTCTGCCGAGGCCCAGTGTGAGTGCTGTGTTGCGAGTGTGACAGTGTGTGTGTGTGTGTGTGTTTTCGGGTAACCATTGTGTATGCCTGTATGAAAAAGTCGATGGGTGTATTTGTGTGTTCTTGCGTATTGTGTTTCAGATCCACATTTGTGAGTGTGTGAGGGCAGTTCCAAGTGTTGATGTCTCTGCCGAGGTACAGAGTGAGTGCTGTGTTGTGAGTGTGAGAGTGTGTGTGTGTGTGTGTGTGTTTTCGGGTAACCATTGTGTATGCCTGTATGAAAAAGTCGATGGGTGTATTTGTGTGTTCTTGCGTATTGTGTTTCAGATCCACATTTGTGAGTGTGTGAGGGCAGTTCCAAGTGTTCATGAGTTTGCTGGATATCCAGTGTGAGTGTGTGTTG
This sequence comes from Ursus arctos, assembly GCF_023065955.2. Taxonomy (NCBI): domain Eukaryota; kingdom Metazoa; phylum Chordata; class Mammalia; order Carnivora; family Ursidae; genus Ursus; species Ursus arctos. The sequence continues at coordinate 4,337,243 of NC_079874.1, forward strand.
TGAGTGTGACAGTGTGTGTGCGTGTCTGTGTGTGTGTTTGCAGGAAACCAGTCTGTATGCCTATAAGAAAAATTCCATGGGTGTTTGTGTGTGTTTCTTCTGTATGTGTGTGTCGGGACCACATTTGTGAATATGTTAGGGCAGTTCCAAGTGTTGATGGCTCTGCTGGAGACCCAGTGAGAGTGCTGTGTTGTGAGTGTGACAGTGTGTGTGTGTCTCTGTGTGTGTGTGTGTTTGGGGGAACCCCACAGTGTATGCTTCTAAGAAAAAGTCGATGGGTGTTTGTGTGTGTTTCTTGTGTATGTGTGTGTCGGGACCACGTATGTGAGTATGTTGTGGCAGTTCCAAGTGCCAGTGTGAATGCTGTGTTGTGAGTGTGGCAGTGTGTGTTTCTGTGTGTGTTTGTGTTGGCGGGAAAACATTGTGTATGCCTGTAAGAATAAGTCGATGGATGTTTGTGTGAGTTTCATGTGTATGTGTGTGTCGCGACCACATTTGTCAATATTTTAGGGCAGTTCCAAGTGTTGATGGTTCTGCTGGATACCCAGTGTGAGTGCTGTGTTGTGCGTGTGATAGTGTATGTGTGTGTGTGTGTGTGTTTTGCTGGATACCATTGTGCATGTCTGTAAGAAAAAGTCGTAGGGTGTTTTTGTGTGTTTCTTCTGCATGTGTGTTTCGGGACCACGTTTGTGAATATGTTAAGGTAATTCCAAGTGTTCATGGCTCTGCTGGAGATCCAATGTGAGTGCTCTGTCGTGAGTGTGACTTTTGTGTGTGTGTGTGTGTGTGTGTGTTTGCAGGAAACCATTGTGTATGCCTGCAAGAAAAAGTCGATGGGTGTTTGTGTGTGTTATTTGTATATGTGTGTGTCAGGACCATGTTTGTGATTATGTTAAAGCAGTTCCAAGTGTTGACGGCTGTGTTGGAGACCCAGTGTGAGTGCGGTGTTGTGAGTGTGATAGTGTGTGTGTGTCTGTGTGTGTTTCAGAACCCCCTGTGTACGCCTGTAAGAAAAATTCCATGGGTGTTTGTGTGTGTTTCTTGTGTATGTGTGTGTCGGGAAAACGTTTGTGAGTATGTTAGGGCAGTTCCAAGTGTTGATGGCTCTGCCGAGGCCCAGTGTGAGTGCTGTGTTGCGAGTGTGACAGTGTGTGTGTGTGTGTGTTTTCGGGTAACCATTGTGTATGCCTGTATGAAAAAGTCGATGGGTGTATTTGTGTGTTCTTGCGTATTGTGTTTCAGATCCACATTTGTGAGTGTGTGAGGGCAGTTCCAAGTGTTGATGTCTCTGCCGAGGTACAGAGTGAGTGCTGTGTTGTGAGTGTGAGAGTGTGTGTGTGTGTGTGTGTTTTCGGGTAACCATTGTGTATGCCTGTATGAAAAAGTCGATGGGTGTATTTGTGTGTTCTTGCGTATTGTGTTTCAGATCCACATTTGTGAGTGTGTGAGGGCAGTTCCAAGTGTTCATGAGTTTGCTGGATATCCAGTGTGAGTGTGTGTTGTGAGTGTGACAGTGTGTGTGCGTGTCTGTGTGTGTGTTTGCAGGAAACCAGTCTGTATGCCTATAAGAAAAATTCCATGGGTGTTTGTGTGTGTTTCTTCTGTATGTGTGTGTCGGGACCACATTTGTGAATATGTTAGGGCAGTTCCAAGTGTTGATGGCTCTGCTGGAGACCCAGTGAGAGTGCTGTGTTGTGAGTGTGATAGTGTGTGTGTGTCTCTGTGTGTGTGTGTGTTTGGGGGAACCCCACAGTGTATGCTTCTAAGAAAAAGTCGATGGGTGTTTGTGTGTGTTTCTTGTGTATGTGTGTGTCGGGACCACGTATGTGAGTATGTTGTGGCAGTTCCAAGTGCCAGTGTGAATGCTGTGTTGTGAGTGTGGCAGTGTGTGTTTCTGTGTGTGTTTGTGTTGGCGGGAAAACATTGTGTATGCCTGTAAGAATAAGTCGATGGATGTTTGTGTGAGTTTCATGTGTATGTGTGTGTCGCGACCACATTTGTCAATATTTTAGGGCAGTTCCAAGTGTTGATGGTTCTGCTGGATACCCATTGTGAGTGCTGTGTTGTAAGTGTGACTGTGTGTGTGTGTGTTCGCGGGAAACCGTTGTGTATGCCTGTAAGAAAAAGTCGATGGGTGTTTGTGTGTGTTTCTTGTGTATGTGTGTGTCGGGAAAACGTTTGTGAGTATGTTAGGGCAGTTCCAAGTGTTGATGGCTCTGCCGAGGCCCAGTGTGCGTACTGTGCTGTTAGTGTGACAGTGTGTGTGTGTGTGTGTGTGTGTGTTTGGGGAAACCCCACTCTGTCTGCCTGTAACAAAATGTTGATGGGTGTTTGTGTGTGTTTCTTGTGTATGTGTGTGTCGGGACCACGTTTGTTTGTATGTTAGGGCAGATTCAAGTGCCAGTGTGAATGCTGTGGGGTGAGTGTGATAGTGTGTGTGTGTGTGTTTGCGGAAACCATTGTGCATGACTGTAAGTAAAAGTCAATGGGAGTTTGTGTGTGTTTCTTGTGTATGTGTGTGTCGGGACCACGTTTGTGAGTATGTTAGGGCAGTTCCAAGTGTTGATGGCTATGCCGGGGACCCAGTGTGAGTGCTGTGTTGTGCGTGTGATAGTGTATGTGTGTGTGTGTGTGTGTGTTTTGCTGGATACCATTGTGTATGTCTGTAAGAAAAAGTCGTAGGGTGTTTTTGTGTGTTTCTTCTGCATGTGTGTTTCGGGACCACGTTTGTGAATATGTTAAGGTAATTCCAAGTGTTCATGGCTCTGCTGGAGATCCAATGTGAGTGCTCTGTCGTGAGTGTGACTTTTGTGTGTGTGTGTGTGTGTGTGTGTGTTTGCAGGAAACCATTGTGTATGCCTGCAAGAAAAAGTCGATGGGTGTTTGTGTGTGTTATTTGTATATGTGTGTGTCAGGACCATGTTTGTGATTATGTTAAAGCAGTTCCAAGTGTTGACGGCTGTGTTGGAGACCCAGTGTGAGTGCGGTGTTGTGAGTGTGATAGTGTGTGTGTGTCTGAGTGTGTTTCAGAACCCCCTGTGTACGCCTGTAAGAAAAATTCCATGGGTGTTTGTGTGTGTTTCTTGTGTATGTGTGTGTCGGGAAAACGTTTGTGAGTGTGTGAGGGCAGTTCCAAGTGTTGATGGCTCTGCCGAGGCCCAGTGTGAGTGCTGTGTTGCGAGTGTGACAGTGTGTGTGTGTGTGTGTGTGTGTGTGTTTTCCGGTAACCATTGTGTATGCCTGTATGAAAAAGTCGATGGGTGTATTTGTGTGTTCTTGCGTATTGTGTTTCAGATCCACATTTGTGAGTGTGTGAGGGCAGTTCCAAGTGTTGATGTCTCTGCCGAGGTACAGAGTGAGTGCTGTGTTGCGAGTGTGACAGTGTGTGTGTGTGTGTGTGTGTTTTCGGGTAACCATTGTGTATGCCTGTATGAAAAAGTCGATGGGTGTATTTGTGTGTTCTTGCGTATTGTGTTTCAGATCCACATTTCTGAGTGTGTGAGGGCAGTTCCAAGTGTTCACGAGTTTGCTGGATATCCAGTGTGAGTGTGTGTTGTGAGTGTGACAGTGTGTGTGCGTGTCTGTGTGTGTGTTTGCAGGAAACCAGTCTGTATGCCTATAAGAAAAATTCCATGGGTGTTTGTGTGTGTTTCTTCTGTATGTGTGTGTCGGGACCACATTTGTGAATATGTTAGGGCAGTTCCAAGTGTTGATGGCTCTGCTGGAGACCCAGTGAGAGTGCTGTGTTGTGAGTGTGATAGTGTGTGTGTGTCTCTGTGTGTGTGTGTGTTTGGGGGAACCCGACAGTGTATGCTTCTAAGAAAAAGTCGATGGGTGTTTGTGTGTGTTTCTTGTGTATGTGTGTGTCGGGACCACGTATGTGAGTATGTTGTGGCAGTTCCAAGTGCCAGTGTGAATGCTGTGTTGTGAGTGTGGCAGTGTGTGTTTCTGTGTGTGTTTGTGTTGGCGGGAAAACATTGTGTATGCCTGTAAGAATAAGTCGATGGATGTTTGTGTGAATTTCATGTGTATGTGTGTGTCGCGACCACATTTGTCAATATTTTAGGGCAGTTCCAAGTGTTGATGGTTCTGCTGGATACCCATTGTGAGTGCTGTGTCGTAATTGTGACTGTGTGTGTGTGTGTTCGCGGGAAACCGTTGTGTATGCCTGTAAGAAAAAGTCGATGGGTGTTTGTGTGTGTTTCTTGTGTATGTGTGTGTCGGGAGAACGTTTGTGAGTATGTTAGGGCAGTTCCAAGTGTTGATGGCTCTGCCGAGGCCCAGTGTGCGTACTGTGCTGTTAGTGTGACAGTGTGTGTGTGTGTGTGTGTGTGTGTGTGTTTGGGGAAACCCCACTCTGTCTGCCTGTAACAAAATGTTGATGGGTGTTTGTGTGTGTTTCTTGTGTATGTGTGGGTCGGGACCACGTTTGTTTGTATGTTAGGGCAGATTCAAGTGCCAGTGTGAATGCTGTGTTGTGAGTGTGATAGTGTGTGTGTGTGTGTGTTTGCGGAAACCATTGTGCATGACTGTAAGTAAAAGTCAATGGGAGTTTGTGTGTGTTTCTTGTGTATGTGTGTGTCGGGACCACGTTTGTGAGTATGTTAGGGCAGTTCCAACTGTTGATGGCTATGCCGGGGACCCAGTGTGAGTGCTGTGTTGTGCGTGTGATAGTGTATGTGTGTGTGTGTGTGTGTTTTGCTGGATACCATTGTGCATGTCTGTAAGAAAAAGTCGTAGGGTGTTTTTGTGTGTTTCTTCTGCATGTGTGTTTCGGGACCACGTTTGTGAATATGTTAAGGTAATTCCAAGTGTTCATGGCTCTGCTGGAGATCCAATGTGAGTGCTCTGTCGTGAGTGTGACTTTTGTGTGTGTGTGTGTGTGTGTGTTTGCAGGAAACCATTGTGTATGCCTGCAAGAAAAAGTCGATGGGTGTTTGTGTGTGTTATTTGTATATGTGTGTGTCAGGACCATGTTTGTGATTATGTTAAAGCAGTTCCAAGTGTTGACGGCTGTGTTGGAGACCCAGTGTGAGTGCGGTGTTGTGAGTGTGATAGTGTGTGTGTGTCTGAGTGTGTTTCAGAACCCCCTGTGTACGCCTGTAAGAAAAATTCCATGGGTGTTTGTGTGTGTTTCTTGTGTATGTGTGTGTCGGGAAAACGTTTGTGAGTATGTTAGGGCAGTTCCAAGTGTTGATGGCTCTGCCGAGGCCCAGTGTGAGTGCTGTGTTGCGAGTGTGACAGTGTGTGTGTGTGTGTGTGTGTTTTCCGGTAACCATTGTGTATGCCTGTATGAAAAAGTCGATGGGTGTATTTGTGTGTTCTTGCGTATTGTGTTTCAGATCCACATTTGTGAGTGTGTGAGGGCAGTTCCAAGTGTTGATGTCTCTGCCGAGGTACAGAGTGAGTGCTGTGTTGTGAGTGTGAGAGTGTGTGTGTGTGTGTGTGTGTGTGTTTTCGGGTAACCATTGTGTATGCCTGTATGAAAAAGTCGATGGGTGTATTTGTGTGTTCTTGCGTATTGTGTTTCAGATCCACATTTGTGAGTGTGTGAGGGCAGTTCCAAGTGTTCATGAGTTTGCTGGATGTCCAGTGTGAGTGTGTGTTGTGAGTGTGACAGTGTGTGTGCGTGTCTGTGTGTGTGTTTGCAGGAAACCAGTCTGTATGCCTATAAGAAAAATTCCATGGGTGTTTGTGTGTGTTTCTTCTGTATGTGTGTGTCGGGACCACATTTGTGAATATGTTAGGGCAGTTCCAAGTGTTGATGGCTCTGCTGGAGACCCAGTGAGAGTGCTGTGTTGTGAGTGTGATAGTGTGTGTGTGTCTGTGTGTGTGTGTGTGTTTGGGGGAACCCCACAGTGTATGCTTCTAAGAAAAAGTCGATGGGTGTTTGTGTGTGTTTCTTGTGTATGTGTGTGTCGGGACCACGTATGTGAGTATGTTGTGGCAGTTCCAAGTGCCAGTGTGAATGCTGTGTTGTGAGTGTGGCAGTGTGTGTTTCTGTGTGTGTTTGTGTTGGCGGGAAAACATTGTGTATGCCTGTAAGAATAAGTCGATGGATGTTTGTGTGAGTTTCATGTGTATGTGTGTGTCGCGACCACATTTGTCAATATTTTAGGGCAGTTCCAAGTGTTGATGGTTCTGCTGGATACCCATTGTGAGTGCTGTGTTGTAAGTGTGACTGTGTGTGTGTGTGTTCGCGGGAAACCGTTGTGTATGCCTGTAAGAAAAAGTCGATGGGTGTTTGTGTGTGTTTCTTGTGTATGTGTGTGTCGGGAAAACGTTTGTGAGTATGTTAGGGCAGTTCCAAGTGTTGATGGCTCTGCCGAGGCCCAGTGTGCGTACTGTGCTGTTAGTGTGACAGTGTGTGTGTGTGTGTGTGTGTGTGTGTTTGGGGAAACCCCACTCTGTCTGCCTGTAACAAAATGTTGATGGGTGTTTGTGTGTGTTTCTTGTGTATGTGTGTGTCGGGACCACGTTTGTTTGTATGTTAGGGCAGATTCAAGTGCCAGTGTGAATGCTGTGGGGTGAGTGTGATAGTGTGTGTGTGTGTGTTTGCGGAAACCATTGTGCATGACTGTAAGTAAAAGTCAATGGGAGTTTGTGTGTGTTTCTTGTGTATGTGTGTGTCGGGACCACGTTTGTGAGTATGTTAGGGCAGTTCCAAGTGTTGATGGCTATGCCGGGGACCCAGTGTGAGTGCTGTGTTGTGCGTGTGATAGTGTATGTGTGTGTGTGTGTGTGTGTTTTGCTGGATACCATTGTGTATGTCTGTAAGAAAAAGTCGTAGGGTGTTTTTGTGTGTTTCTTCTGCATGTGTGTTTCGGGACCACGTTTGTGAATATGTTAAGGTAATTCCAAGTGTTCATGGCTCTGCTGGAGATCCAATGTGAGTGCTCTGTCGTGAGTGTGACTTTTGTGTGTGTGTGTGTGTGTGTGTGTGTTTGCAGGAAACCATTGTGTATGCCTGCAAGAAAAAGTCGATGGGTGTTTGTGTGTGTTATTTGTATATGTGTGTGTCAGGACCATGTTTGTGATTATGTTAAAGCAGTTCCAAGTGTTGACGGCTGTGTTGGAGACCCAGTGTGAGTGCGGTGTTGTGAGTGTGATAGTGTGTGTGTGTCTGAGTGTGTTTCAGAACCCCCTGTGTACGCCTGTAAGAAAAATTCCATGGGTGTTTGTGTGTGTTTCTTGTGTATGTGTGTGTCGGGAAAACGTTTGTGAGTGTGTGAGGGCAGTTCCAAGTGTTGATGGCTCTGCCGAGGCCCAGTGTGAGTGCTGTGTTGCGAGTGTGACAGTGTGTGTGTGTGTGTGTGTGTGTGTGTTTTCCGGTAACCATTGTGTATGCCTGTATGAAAAAGTCGATGGGTGTATTTGTGTGTTCTTGCGTATTGTGTTTCAGATCCACATTTGTGAGTGTGTGAGGGCAGTTCCAAGTGTTGATGTCTCTGCCGAGGTACAGAGTGAGTGCTGTGTTGTGAGTGTGAGAGTGTGTGTGTGTGTGTGTGTGTTTTCGGGTAACCATTGTGTATGCCTGTATGAAAAAGTCGATGGGTGTATTTGTGTGTTCTTGCGTATTGTGTTTCAGATCCACATTTGTGAGTGTGTGAGGGCAGTTCCAAGTGTTCACGAGTTTGCTGGATATCCAGTGTGAGTGTGTGTTGTGAGTGTGACAGTGTGTGTGCGTGTCTGTGTGTGTGTTTGCAGGAAACCAGTCTGTATGCCTATAAGAAAAATTCCATGGGTGTTTGTGTGTGTTTCTTCTGTATGTGTGTGTCGGGACCACATTTGTGAATATGTTAGGGCAGTTCCAAGTGTTGATGGCTCTGCTGGAGACCCAGTGAGAGTGCTGTGTTGTGAGTGTGATAGTGTGTGTGTGTCTCTGTGTGTGTGTGTGTTTGGGGGAACCCCACAGTGTATGCTTCTAAGAAAAAGTCGATGGGTGTTTGTGTGTGTTTCTTGTGTATGTGTGTGTCGGGACCACGTATGTGAGTATGTTGTGGCAGTTCCAAGTGCCAGTGTGAATGCTGTGTTGTGAGTGTGGCAGTGTGTGTTTCTGTGTGTGTTTGTGTTGGCGGGAAAACATTGTGTATGCCTGTAAGAATAAGTCGATGGATGTTTGTGTGAATTTCATGTGTATGTGTGTGTCGCGACCACATTTGTCAATATTTTAGGGCAGTTCCAAGTGTTGATGGTTCTGCTGGATACCCATTGTGAGTGCTGTGTCGTAAGTGTGACTGTGTGTGTGTGTGTTCGCGGGAAACCGTTGTGTATGCCTGTAAGAAAAAGTCGATGGGTGTTTGTGTGTGTTTCTTGTGTATGTGTGTGTCGGGAGAACGTTTGTGAGTATGTTAGGGCAGTTCCAAGTGTTGATGGCTCTGCCGAGGCCCAGTGTGCGTACTGTGCTGTTAGTGTGACAGTGTGTGTGTGTGTGTGTGTGTGTGTGTGTTTGGGGAAACCCCACTCTGTCTGCCTGTAACAAAATGTTGATGGGTGTTTGTGTGTGTTTCTTGTGTATGTGTGGGTCGGGACCACGTTTGTTTGTATGTTAGGGCAGATTCAAGTGCCAGTGTGAATGCTGTGTTGTGAGTGTGATAGTGTGTGTGTGTGTGTGTTTGCGGAAACCATTGTGCATGACTGTAAGTAAAAGTCAATGGGAGTTTGTGTGTGTTTCTTGTGTATGTGTGTGTCGGGACCACGTTTGTGAGTATGTTAGGGCAGTTCCAAGTGTTGATGGCTATGCCGGGGACCCAGTGTGAGTGCTGTGTTGTGCGTGTGATAGTGTATATGTGTGTGTGTGTGTGTGTTTTGCTGGATACCATTGTGCATGTCTGTAAGAAAAAGTCGTAGGGTGTTTTTGTGTGTTTCTTCTGCATGTGTGTTTCGGGACCACGTTTGTGAATATGTTAAGGTAATTCCAAGTGTTCATGGCTCTGCTGGAGATCCAATGTGAGTGCTCTGTCGTGAGTGTGACTTTTGTGTGTGTGTGTGTGTGTGTGTGTTTGCAGGAAACCATTGTGTATGCATGCAAGAAAAAGTCGATGGGTGTTTGTGTGTGTTATTTGTATATGTGTGTGTCAGGACCATGTTTGTGATTATGTTTAAGCAGTTCCAAGTTTTGACGGCTGTGTTGGAGACCCAGTGTGAGTGCGGTGTTGTGAGTGTGATAGTGTGTGTGTGTCTGAGTGTGTTTCAGAACCCCCTGTGTACGCCTGTAAGAAAAATTCCATGGGTGTTTGTGTGTGTTTCTTGTGTATGTGTGTGTCGGGAAAACGTTTGTGAGTGTGTGAGGGCAGTTCCAAGTGTTGATGGCTCTGCCGAGGCCCAGTGTGAGTGCTGTGTTGCGAGTGTGACAGTGTGTGTGTGTGTGTGTGTGTTTTCCGGTAACCATTGTGTATGCCTGTATGAAAAAGTCGATGGGTGTATTTGTGTGTTCTTGCGTATTGTGTTTCAGATCCACATTTGTGAGTGTGTGAGGGCAGTTCCAAGTGTTGATGTCTCTGCCGAGGTACAGAGTGAGTGCTGTGTTGTGAGTGTGAGAGTGTGTGTGTGTGTGTGTGTGTTTTCGGGTAACCATTGTGTATGCCTGTATGAAAAAGTCGATGGGTGTATTTGTGTGTTCTTGCGTATTGTGTTTCAGATCCACATTTGTGAGTGTGTGAGGGCAGTTCCAAGTGTTCACGAGTTTGCTGGATATCCAGTGTGAGTGTGTGTTGTGAGTGTGACAGTGTGTGTGCGTGTCTGTGTGTGTGTTTGCAGGAAACCAGTCTGTATGCCTATAAGAAAAATTCCATGGGTGTTTGTGTGTGTTTCTTCTGTATGTGTGTGTCGGGACCACATTTGTGAATATGTTAGGGCAGTTCCAAGTGTTGATGGCTCTGCTGGAGACCCAGTGAGAGTGCTGTGTTGTGAGTGTGATAGTGTGTGTGTGTCTCTGTGTGTGTGTGTGTTTGGGGGAACCCGACAGTGTATGCTTCTAAGAAAAAGTCGATGGGTGTTTGTGTGTGTTTCTTGTGTATGTGTGTGTCGGGACCACGTATGTGAGTATGTTGTGGCAGTTCCAAGTGCCAGTGTGAATGCTGTGTTGTGAGTGTGGCAGTGTGTGTTACTGTGTGTGTTTGTGTTGGCGGGAAAACATTGTGTATGCCTGTAAGAATAAGTCGATGGATGTTTGTGTGAGTTTCATGTGTATGTGTGTGTCGCGACCACATTTGTCAATATTTTAGGGCAGTTCCAAGTGTTGATGTTTCTGCTGGATACCCATTGTGAGTGCTGTGTTGTAAGTGTGACTGTGTGTGTGTGTGTTCGCGGGAAACCGTTGTGTATGCCTGTAAGAAAAAGTCGATGGGTGTTTGTGTGTGTTTCTTGTGTATGTGTGTGTCGGGAAAACGTTTGTGAGTATGTTAGGGCAGTTCCAAGTGTTGATGGCTCTGCCGAGGCCCAGTGTGCGTACTGTGCTGTTAGTGTGACAGTGTGTGTGTGTGTGTGTGTGTTTGTGTTTGGGGTAACCCCACTCTGTCTGCCTGTAACAAAATGTTGATGGGTGTATGTGTGTGTCGGGACCACGTTTGTTTGTATGTTAGGGCAGATTCAAGTGCCAGTGGGAATGCTGTGTTGTGAGTGTGATAGTGTGTGTGTGTGTGTGTTTGCGGAAACCATTGTGCATGACTGTAAGTAAAAGTCAATGGGAGTTTGTGTGTGTTTCTTGTGTATGTGTGTGTCGGGAAAACGTTTGTGAGTTTGTTAGGGAAGTTCCAAGTTATGATGGCTCTGCCGAGGCCCAGTGTGAGTGCTGTGTTGCGAGTGTGACAGTGTGTGTGTGTGTGTGTGTTTTCGGGTAACCATTGTGTATGCCTGTATGAAAAAGTCGATGGGTGTATTTGTGTGTTCTTGCGTATTGTGTTTCAGATCCACATTTGTGAGTGTGTGAGGGCAGTTCCAAGTGTTGATGTCTCTGCCGAGGTACAGAGTGAGTGCTGTGTTGTGAGTGTGAGAGTGTGTGTGTGTGTGTGTGTGTTTTCGGGTAACCATTGTGTATGCCTGTATGAAAAAGTCGATGGGTGTATTTGTGTGTTCTTGCGTATTGTGTTTCAGATCCACATTTGTGAGTGTGTGAGGGCAGTTCCAAGTGTTCATGAGTTTGCTGGATATCCAGTGTGAGTGTGTGTTGTGAGTGTGACAGTGTGTGTGCGTGTCTGTGTGTGTGTTTGCAGGAAACCAGTCTGTATGCCTATAAGAAAAATTCCATGGGTGTTTGTGTGTGTTTCTTCTGTATGTGTGTGTCGGGACCACATTTGTGAATATGTTAGGGCAGTTCCAAGTGTTGATGGCTCTGCTGGAGACCCAGTGAGAGTGCTGTGTTGTGAGTGTGACAGTGTGTGTGTGTCTCTGTGTGTGTGTGTGTTTGGGGGAACCCCACAGTGTATGCTTCTAAGAAAAAGTCGATGGGTGTTTGTGTGTGTTTCTTGTGTATGTGTGTGTCGGGACCACGTATGTGAGTATGTTGTGGCAGTTCCAAGTGCCAGTGTGAATGCTGTGTTGTGAGTGTGGCAGTGTGTGTTTCTGTGTGTGTTTGTGTTGGCGGGAAAACATTGTGTATGCCTGTAAGAATAAGTCGATGGATGTTTGTGTGAGTTTCATGTGTATGTGTGTGTCGCGACCACATTTGTCAATATTTTAGGGCAGTTCCAAGTGTTGATGGTTCTGCTGGATACCCAGTGTGAGTGCTGTGTTGTGCGTGTGATAGTGTATGTGTGTGTGTGTGTGTGTTTTGCTGGATACCATTGTGCATGTCTGTAAGAAAAAGTCGTAGGGTGTTTTTGTGTGTTTCTTCTGCATGTGTGTTTCGGGACCACGTTTGTGAATATGTTAAGGTAATTCCAAGTGTTCATGGCTCTGCTGGAGATCCAATGTGAGTGCTCTGTCGTGAGTGTGACTTTTGTGTGTGTGTGTGTGTGTGTGTGTTTGCAGGAAACCATTGTGTATGCCTGCAAGAAAAAGTCGATGGGTGTTTGTGTGTGTTATTTGTATATGTGTGTGTCAGGACCATGTTTGTGATTATGTTAAAGCAGTTCCAAGTGTTGACGGCTGTGTTGGAGACCCAGTGTGAGTGCGGTGTTGTGAGTGTGATAGTGTGTGTGTGTCTGTGTGTGTTTCAGAACCCCCTGTGTACGCCTGTAAGAAAAATTCCATGGGTGTTTGTGTGTGTTTCTTGTGTATGTGTGTGTCGGGAAAACGTTTGTGAGTATGTTAGGGCAGTTCCAAGTGTTGATGGCTCTGCCGAGGCCCAGTGTGAGTGCTGTGTTGCGAGTGTGACAGTGTGTGTGTGTGTGTGTGTTTTCCGGTAACCATTGTGTATGCCTGTATGAAAAAGTCGATGGGTGTATTTGTGTGTTCTTGCGTATTGTGTTTCAGATCCACATTTGTGAGTGTGTGAGGGCAGTTCCAAGTGTTGATGTCTCTGCCGAGGTACAGAGTGAGTGCTGTGTTGTGAGTGTGAGAGTGTGTGTGTGTGTGTGTGTGTGTGTTTTCGGGTAACCATTGTGTATGCCTGTATGAAAAAGTCGATGGGTGTATTTGTGTGTTCTTGCGTATTGTGTTTCAGATCCACATTTGTGAGTGTGTGAGGGCAGTTCCAAGTGTTCATGAGTTTGCTGCATGTCCAGTGTGAGTGTGTGTTGTGAGTGTGACAGTGTGTGTGCGTGTCTGTGTGTGTGTTTGCAGGAAACCAGTCTGTATGCCTATAAGAAAAATTCCATGGGTGTTTGTGTGTGTTTCTTCTGTATGTGTGTGTCGGGACCACATTTGTGAATATGTTAGGGCAGTTCCAAGTGTTGATGGCTCTGCTGGAGACCCAGTGAGAGTGCTGTGTTGTGAGTGTGATAGTGTGTGTGTGTCTCTGTGTGTGTGTGTGTTTGGGGGAACCCCACAGTGTATGCTTCTAAGAAAAAGTCGATGGGTGTTTGTGTGTGTTTCTTGTGTATGTGTGTGTCGGGACCACGTATGTGAGTATGTTGTGGCAGTTCCAAGTGCCAGTGTGAATGCTGTGTTGTGAGTGTGGCAGTGTGTGTTTCTGTGTGTGTTTGTGTTGGTGGGAAAACATTGTGTATGCCTGTAAGAATAAGTCGATGGATGTTTGTGTGAGTTTCATGTGTATGTGTGTGTCGCGACCACATTTGTCAATATTTTAGGGCAGTTCCAAGTGTTGATGGTTCTGCTGGATACCCATTGTGAGTGCTGTGTTGTAAGTGTGACTGTGTGTGTGTGTGTTCGCGGGAAACCGTTGTGTATGCCTGTAAGAAAAAGTCGATGGGTGTTTGTGTGTGTTTCTTGTGTATGTGTGTGTCGGGAAAACGTTTGTGAGTATGTTAGGGCAGTTCCAAGTGTTGATGGCTCTGCCGAGGCCCAGTGTGCGTACTGTGCTGTTAGTGTGACAGTGTGTGTGTGTGTGTGTGTGTGTGTGTGTGTTTGGGGAAACCCCACTCTGTCTGCCTGTAACAAAATGTTGATGGGTGTTTGTGTGTGTTTCTTGTGTATGTGTGTGTCGGGACCACGTTTGTTTGTATGTTAGGGCAGATTCAAGTGCCAGTGTGAATGCTGTGGGGTGAGTGTGATAGTGTGTGTGTGTGTGTTTGCGGAAACCATTGTGCATGACTGTAAGTAAAAGTCAATGGGAGTTTGTGTGTGTTTCTTGTGTATGTGTGTGTCGGGACCACGTTTGTGAGTATGTTAGGGCAGTTCCAAGTGTTGATGGCTATGCCGGGGACCCAGTGTGAGTGCTGTGTTGTGCGTGTGATAGTGTATGTGTGTGTGTGTGTGTGTGTTTTGCTGGATACCATTGTGTATGTCTGTAAGAAAAAGTCGTAGGGTGTTTTTGTGTGTTTCTTCTGCATGTGTGTTTCGGGACCACGTTTGTGAATATGTTAAGGTAATTCCAAGTGTTCATGGCTCTGCTGGAGATCCAATGTGAGTGCTCTGTCGTGAGTGTGACTTTTGTGTGTGTGTGTGTGTGTGTGTGTGTTTGCAGGAAACCATTGTGTATGCCTGCAAGAAAAAGTCGATGGGTGTTTGTGTGTGTTATTTGTATATGTGTGTGTCAGGACCATGTTTGTGATTATGTTAAAGCAGTTCCAAGTGTTGACGGCTGTGTTGGAGACCCAGTGTGAGTGCGGTGTTGTGAGTGTGATAGTGTGTGTGTGTCTGAGTGTGTTTCAGAACCCCCTGTGTACGCCTGTAAGAAAAATTCCATGGGTGTTTGTGTGTGTTTCTTGTGTATGTGTGTGTCGGGAAAACGTTTGTGAGTGTGTGAGGGCAGTTCCAAGTGTTGATGGCTCTGCCGAGGCCCAGTGTGAGTGCTGTGTTGCGAGTGTGACAGTGTGTGTGTGTGTGTGTGTGTGTGTGTGTTTTCCGGTAACCATTGTGTATGCCTGTATGAAAAAGTCGATGGGTGTATTTGTGTGTTCTTGCGTATTGTGTTTCAGATCCACATTTGTGAGTGTGTGAGGGCAGTTCCAAGTGTTGATGTCTCTGCCGAGGTACAGAGTGAGTGCTGTGTTGTGAGTGTGAGAGTGTGTGTGTGTGTGTGTGTGTTTTCGGGTAACCATTGTGTATGCCTGTATGAAAAAGTCGATGGGTGTATTTGTGTGTTCTTGCGTATTGTGTTTCAGATCCACATTTGTGAGTGTGTGAGGGCAGTTCCAAGTGTTCACGAGTTTGCTGGATATCCAGTGTGAGTGTGTGTTGTGAGTGTGACAGTGTGTGTGCGTGTCTGTGTGTGTGTTTGCAGGAAACCAGTCTGTATGCCTATAAGAAAAATTCCATGGGTGTTTGTGTGTGTTTCTTCTGTATGTGTGTGTCGGGACCACATTTGTGAATATGTTAGGGCAGTTCCAAGTGTTGATGGCTCTGCTGGAGACCCAGTGAGAGTGCTGTGTTGTGAGTGTGATAGTGTGTGTGTGTCTCTGTGTGTGTGTGTGTTTGGGGGAACCCGACAGTGTATGCTTCTAAGAAAAAGTCGATGGGTGTTTGTGTGTGTTTCTTGTGTATGTGTGTGTCGGGACCACGTATGTGAGTATGTTGTGGCAGTTCCAAGTGCCAGTGTGAATGCTGTGTTGTGAGTGTGGCAGTGTGTGTTTCTGTGTGTGTTTGTGTTGGCGGGAAAACATTGTGTATGCCTTTAAGAATAAGTCGATGGATGTTTGTGTGAATTTCATGTGTATGTGTGTGTCGCGACCACATTTGTCAATATTTTAGGGCAGTTCCAAGTGTTGATGGTTCTGCTGGATACCCATTGTGAGTGCTGTGTCGTAAGTGTGACTGTGTGTGTGTGTGTTCGCGGGAAACCGTTGTGTATGCCTGTAAGAAAAAGTCGATGGGTGTTTGTGTGTGTTTCTTGTGTATGTGTGTGTCGGGAGAACGTTTGTGAGTATGTTAGGGCAGTTCCAAGTGTTGATGGCTCTGCCGAGGCCCAGTGTGCGTACTGTGCTGTTAGTGTGACAGTGTGTGTGTGTGTGTGTGTGTGTGTGTGTGTTTGGGGAAACCCCACTCTGTCTGCCTGTAACAAAATGTTGATGGGTGTTTGTGTGTGTTTCTTGTGTATGTGTGGGTCGGGACCACGTTTGTTTGTATGTTAGGGCAGATTCAAGTGCCAGTGTGAATGCTGTGTTGTGAGTGTGATAGTGTGTGTGTGTGTGTGTTTGCGGAAACCATTGTGCATGACTGTAAGTAAAAGTCAATGGGAGTTTGTGTGTGTTTCTTGTGTATGTGTGTGTCGGGACCACGTTTGTGAGTATGTTAGGGCAGTTCCAACTGTTGATGGCTATGCCGGGGACCCAGTGTGAGTGCTGTGTTGTGCGTGTGATAGTGTATGTGTGTGTGTGTGTGTGTTTTGCTGGATACCATTGTGCATGTCTGTAAGAAAAAGTCGTAGGGTGTTTTTGTGTGTTTCTTCTGCATGTGTGTTTCGGGACCACGTTTGTGAATATGTTAAGGTAATTCCAAGTGTTCATGGCTCTGCTGGAGATCCAATGTGAGTGCTCTGTCGTGAGTGTGACTTTTGTGTGTGTGTGTGTGTGTGTGTTTGCAGGAAACCATTGTGTATGCCTGCAAGAAAAAGTCGATGGGTGTTTGTGTGTGTTATTTGTATATGTGTGTGTCAGGACCATGTTTGTGATTATGTTAAAGCAGTTCCAAGTGTTGACGGCTGTGTTGGAGACCCAGTGTGAGTGCGGTGTTGTGAGTGTGATAGTGTGTGTGTGTCTGAGTGTGTTTCAGAACCCCCTGTGTACGCCTGTAAGAAAAATTCCATGGGTGTTTGTGTGTGTTTCTTGTGTATGTGTGTGTCGGGAAAACGTTTGTGAGTATGTTAGGGCAGTTCCAAGTGTTGATGGCTCTGCCGAGGCCCAGTGTGAGTGCTGTGTTGCGAGTGTGACAGTGTGTGTGTGTGTGTGTGTGTTTTCCGGTAACCATTGTGTATGCCTGTATGAAAAAGTCGATGGGTGTATTTGTGTGTTCTTGCGTATTGTGTTTCAGATCCACATTTGTGAGTGTGTGAGGGCAGTTCCAAGTGTTGATGTCTCTGCCGAGGTACAGAGTGAGTGCTGTGTTGTGAGTGTGAGAGTGTGTGTGTGTGTGTGTGTGTGTGTTTTCGGGTAACCATTGTGTATGCCTGTATGAAAAAGTCGATGGGTGTATTTGTGTGTTCTTGCGTATTGTGTTTCAGATCCACATTTGTGAGTGTGTGAGGGCAGTTCCAAGTGTTCATGAGTTTGCTGGATGTCCAGTGTGAGTGTGTGTTGTGAGTGTGACAGTGTGTGTGCGTGTCTGTGTGTGTGTTTGCAGGAAACCAGTCTGTATGCCTATAAGAAAAATTCCATGGGTGTTTGTGTGTGTTTCTTCTGTATGTGTGTGTCGGGACCACATTTGTGAATATGTTAGGGCAGTTCCAAGTGTTGATGGCTCTGCTGGAGACCCAGTGAGAGTGCTGTGTTGTGAGTGTGATAGTGTGTGTGTGTCTGTGTGTGTGTGTGTGTTTGGGGGAACCCCACAGTGTATGCTTCTAAGAAAAAGTCGATGGGTGTTTGTGTGTGTTTCTTGTGTATGTGTGTGTCGGGACCACGTATGTGAGTATGTTGTGGCAGTTCCAAGTGCCAGTGTGAATGCTGTGTTGTGAGTGTGGCAGTGTGTGTTTCTGTGTGTGTTTGTGTTGGCGGGAAAACATTGTGTATGCCTGTAAGAATAAGTCGATGGATGTTTGTGTGAGTTTCATGTGTATGTGTGTGTCGCGACCACATTTGTCAATATTTTAGGGCAGTTCCAAGTGTTGATGGTTCTGCTGGATACCCATTGTGAGTGCTGTGTTGTAAGTGTGACTGTGTGTGTGTGTGTTCGCGGGAAACCGTTGTGTATGCCTGTAAGAAAAAGTCGATGGGTGTTTGTGTGTGTTTCTTGTGTATGTGTGTGTCGGGAAAACGTTTGTGAGTATGTTAGGGCAGTTCCAAGTGTTGATGCTTCTGCCGAGGCCCAGTGTGCGTACTGTGCTGTTAGTGTGACAGTGTGTGTGTGTGTGTGTGTGTGTGTGTTTGGGGAAACCCCACTCTGTCTGCCTGTAACAAAATGTTGATGGGTGTTTGTGTGTGTTTCTTGTGTATGTGTGTGTCGGGACCACGTTTGTTTGTATGTTAGGGCAGATTCAAGTGCCAGTGTGAATGCTGTGGGGTGAGTGTGATAGTGTGTGTGTGTGTGTTTGCGGAAACCATTGTGCATGACTGTAAGTAAAAGTCAATGGGAGTTTGTGTGTGTTTCTTGTGTATGTGTGTGTCGGGACCACGTTTGTGAGTATGTTAGGGCAGTTCCAAGTGTTGATGGCTATGCCGGGGACCCAGTGTGAGTGCTGTGTTGTGCGTGTGATAGTGTATGTGTGTGTGTGTGTGTGTGTTTTGCTGGATACCATTGTGTATGTCTGTAAGAAAAAGTCGTAGGGTGTTTTTGTGTGTTTCTTCTGCATGTGTGTTTCGGGACCACGTTTGTGAATATGTTAAGGTAATTCCAAGTGTTCATGGCTCTGCTGGAGATCCAATGTGAGTGCTCTGTCGTGAGTGTGACTTTTGTGTGTGTGTGTGTGTGTGTGTGTTTGCAGGAAACCATTGTGTATGCCTGCAAGAAAAAGTCGATGGGTGTTTGTGTGTGTTATTTGTATATGTGTGTGTCAGGACCATGTTTGTGATTATGTTAAAGCAGTTCCAAGTGTTGACGGCTGTGTTGGAGACCCAGTGTGAGTGCGGTGTTGTGAGTGTGATAGTGTGTGTGTGTCTGAGTGTGTTTCAGAACGCCCTGTGTACGCCTGTAAGAAAAATTCCATGGGTGTTTGTGTGTGTTTCTTGTGTATGTGTGTGTCGGGAAAACGTTTGTGAGTGTGTGAGGGCAGTTCCAAGTGTTGATGGCTCTGCCGAGGCCCAGTGTGAGTGCTGTGTTGCGAGTGTGACAGTGTGTGTGTGTGTGTGTGTGTGTGTGTTTTCCGGTAACCATTGTGTATGCCTGTATGAAAAAGTCGATGGGTGTATTTGTGTGTTCTTGCGTATTGTGTTTCAGATCCACATTTGTGAGTGTGTGAGGGCAGTTCCAAGTGTTGATGTCTCTGCCGAGGTACAGAGTGAGTGCTGTGTTGTGAGTGTGAGAGTGTGTGTGTGTGTGTGTGTGTGTTTTCGGGTAACCATTGTGTATGCCTGTATGAAAAAGTCGATGGGTGTATTTGTGTGTTCTTGCGTATTGTGTTTCAGATCCACATTTGTGAGTGTGTGAGGGCAGTTCCAAGTGTTCACGAGTTTGCTGGATATCCAGTGTGAGTGTGTGTTGTGAGTGTGACAGTGTGTGTGCGTGTCTGTGTGTGTGTTTGCAGGAAACCAGTCTGTATGCCTATAAGAAAAATTCCATGGGTGTTTGTGTGTGTTTCTTCTGTATGTGTGTGTCGGGACCACATTTGTGAATATGTTAGGGCAGTTCCAAGTGTTGATGGCTCTGCTGGAGACCCAGTGAGAGTGCTGTGTTGTGAGTGTGATAGTGTGTGTGTGTCTCTGTGTGTGTGTGTGTTTGGGGGAACCCCACAGTGTATGCTTCTAAGAAAAAGTCGATGGGTGTTTGTGTGTGTTTCTTGTGTATGTGTGTGTCGGGACCACGTATGTGAGTATGTTGTGGCAGTTCCAAGTGCCAGTGTGAATGCTGTGTTGTGAGTGTGGCAGTGTGTGTTTCTGTGTGTGTTTGTGTTGGCGGGAAAACATTGTGTATGCCTGTAAGAATAAGTCGATGGATGTTTGTGTGAATTTCATGTGTATGTGTGTGTCGCGACCACATTTGTCAATATTTTAGGGCAGTTCCAAGTGTTGATGGTTCTGCTGGATACCCATTGTGAGTGCTGTGTCGTAAGTGTGACTGTGTGTGTGTGTGTTCGCGGGAAACCGTTGTGTATGCCTGTAAGAAAAAGTCGATGGGTGTTTGTGTGTGTTTCTTGTGTATGTGTGTGTCGGGAGAACGTTTGTGAGTATGTTAGGGCAGTTCCAAGTGTTGATGGCTCTGCCGAGGCCCAGTGTGCGTACTGTGCTGTTAGTGTGACAGTGTGTGTGTGTGTGTGTGTGTGTGTTTGGGGAAACCCCACTCTGTCTGCCTGTAACAAAATGTTGATGGGTGTTTGTGTGTGTTTCTTGTGTATGTGTGGGTCGGGACCACGTTTGTTTGTATGTTAGGGCAGATTCAAGTGCCAGTGTGAATGCTGTGTTGTGAGTGTGATAGTGTGTGTGTGTGTGTGTTTGCGGAAACCATTGTGCATGACTGTAAGTAAAAGTCAATGGGAGTTTGTGTGTGTTTCTTGTGTATGTGTGTGTCGGGACCACGTTTGTGAGTATGTTAGGGCAGTTCCAACTGTTGATGGCTATGCCGGGGACCCAGTGTGAGTGCTGTGTTGTGCGTGTGATAGTGTATGTGTGTGTGTGTGTGTGTTTTGCTGGATACCATTGTGCATGTCTGTAAGAAAAAGTCGTAGGGTGTTTTTGTGTGTTTCTTCTGCATGTGTGTTTCGGGACCACGTTTGTGAATATGTTAAGGTAATTCCAAGTGTTCATGGCTCTGCTGGAGATCCAATGTGAGTGCTCTGTCGTGAGTGTGACTTTTGTGTGTGTGTGTGTGTGTGTGTGTTTGCAGGAAACCATTGTGTATGCCTGCAAGAAAAAGTCGATGGGTGTTTGTGTGTGTTATTTGTATATGTGTGTGTCAGGACCATGTTTGTGATTATGTTAAAGCAGTTCCAAGTGTTGACGGCTGTGTTGGAGACCCAGTGTGAGTGCGGTGTTGTGAGTGTGATAGTGTGTGTGTGTCTGTGTGTGTTTCAGAACCCCCTGTGTACGCCTGTAAGAAAAATTCCATGGGTGTTTGTGTGTGTTTCTTGTGTATGTGTGTGTCGGGAAAACGTTTGTGAGTATGTTAGGGCAGTTCCAAGTGTTGATGGCTCTGCCGAGGCCCAGTGTGAGTGCTGTGTTGCGAGTGTGACAGTGTGTGTGTGTGTGTGTGTGTTTTCCGGTAACCATTGTGTATGCCTGTATGAAAAAGTCGATGGGTGTATTTGTGTGTTCTTGCGTATTGTGTTTCAGATCCACATTTGTGAGTGTGTGAGGGCAGTTCCAAGTGTTGATGTCTCTGCCGAGGTACAGAGTGAGTGCTGTGTTGTGAGTGTGAGAGTGTGTGTGTCTGTGTGTGTGTGTGTTTTCGGGTAACCATTGTGTATGCCTGTATGAAAAAGTCGATGGGTGTATTTGTGTGTTCTTGCGTATTGTGTTTCAGATCCACATTTGTGAGTGTGTGAGGGCAGTTCCAAGTGTTCATGAGTTTGCTGGATATCCAGTGTGAGTGTGTGTTGTGAGTGTGACAGTGTGTGTGCGTGTCTGTGTGTGTGTTTGCAGGAAACCAGTCTGTATGCCTATAAGAAAAATTCCATGGGTGTTTGTGTGTGTTTCTTCTGTATGTGTGTGTCGGGACCACATTTGTGAATATGTTAGGGCAGTTCCAAGTGTTGATGGCTCTGCTGGAGACCCAGTGAGAGTGCTGTGTTGTGAGTGTGATAGTGTGTGTGTGTCTCTGTGTGTGTGTGTGTTTGGGGGAACCCCACAGTGTATGCTTCTAAGAAAAAGTCGATGGGTGTTTGTGTGTGTTTCTTGTGTATGTGTGTGTCGGGACCACGTACGTGAGTATGTTGTGGCAGTTCCAAGTGCCAGTGTGAATGCTGTGTTGTGAGTGTGGCAGTGTGTGTTTCTGTGTGTGTTTGTGTTGGCGGGAAAACATTGTGTATGCCTGTAAGAATAAGTCGATGGATGTTTGTGTGAGTTTCATGTGTATGTGTGTGTCGCGACCACATTTGTCAATATTTTAGGGCAGTTCCAAGTGTTGATGGTTCTGCTGGATACCCATTGTGAGTGCTGTGTTGTAAGTGTGACTGTGTGTGTGTGTGTTCGCGGGAAACCGTTGTGTATGCCTGTAAGAAAAAGTCGATGGGTGTTTGTGTGTGTTTCTTGTGTATGTGTGTGTCGGGAAAACGTTTGTGAGTATGTTAGGGCAGTTCCAAGTGTTGATGGCTCTGCCGAGGCCCAGTGTGCGTACTGTGCTGTTAGTGTGACAGTGTGTGTGTGTGTGTGTGTGTGTGTGTTTGGGGAAACCCCACTCTGTCTGCCTGTAACAAAATGTTGATGGGTGTTTGTGTGTGTTTCTTGTGTATGTGTGTGTCGGGACCACGTTTGTTTGTATGTTAGGGCAGATTCAAGTGCCAGTGTGAATGCTGTGGGGTGAGTGTGATAGTGTGTGTGTGTGTGTTTGCGGAAACCATTGTGCATGACTGTAAGTAAAAGTCAATGGGAGTTTGTGTGTGTTTCTTGTGTATGTGTGTGTCGGGACCACGTTTGTGAGTATGTTAGGGCAGTTCCAAGTGTTGATGGCTATGCCGGGGACCCAGTGTGAGTGCTGTGTTGTGCGTGTGATAGTGTATGTGTGTGTGTGTGTGTGTGTGTTTTGCTGGATACCATTGTGTATGTCTGTAAGAAAAAGTCGTAGGGTGTTTTTGTGTGTTTCTTCTGCATGTGTGTTTCGGGACCACGTTTGTGAATATGTTAAGGTAATTCCAAGTGTTCATGGCTCTGCTGGAGATCCAATGTGAGTGCTCTGTCGTGAGTGTGACTTTTGTGTGTGTGTGTGTGTGTGTGTGTGTTTGCAGGAAACCATTGTGTATGCCTGCAAGAAAAAGTCGATGGGTGTTTGTGTGTGTTATTTGTATATGTGTGTGTCAGGACCATGTTTGTGATTATGTTAAAGCAGTTCCAAGTGTTGACGGCTGTGTTGGAGACCCAGTGTGAGTGCGGTGTTGTGAGTGTGATAGTGTGTGTGTGTCTGAGTGTGTTTCAGAACCCCCTGTGTACGCCTGTAAGAAAAATTCCATGGGTGTTTGTGTGTGTTTCTTGTGTATGTGTGTGTCGGGAAAACGTTTGTGAGTGTGTGAGGGCAGTTCCAAGTGTTGATGGCTCTGCCGAGGCCCAGTGTGAGTGCTGTGTTGCGAGTGTGACAGTGTGTGTGTGTGTGTGTGTGTGTGTGTTTTCCGGTAACCATTGTGTATGCCTGTATGAAAAAGTCGATGGGTGTATTTGTGTGTTCTTGCGTATTGTGTTTCAGATCCACATTTGTGAGTGTGTGAGGGCAGTTCCAAGTGTTGATGTCTCTGCCGAGGTACAGAGTGAGTGCTGTGTTGTGAGTGTGAGAGTGTGTGTGTGTGTGTGTGTGTTTTCGGGTAACCATTGTGTATGCCTGTATGAAAAAGTCGATGGGTGTATTTGTGTGTTCTTGCGTATTGTGTTTCAGATCCACATTTGTGAGTGTGTGAGGGCAGTTCCAAGTGTTCACGAGTTTGCTGGATATCCAGTGTGAGTGTGTGTTGTGAGTGTGACAGTGTGTGTGCGTGTCTGTGTGTGTGTTTGCAGGAAACCAGTCTGTATGCCTATAAGAAAAATTCCATGGGTGTTTGTGTGTGTTTCTTCTGTATGTGTGTGTCGGGACCACATTTGTGAATATGTTAGGGCAGTTCCAAGTGTTGATGGCTCTGCTGGAGACCCAGTGAGAGTGCTGTGTTGTGAGTGTGATAGTGTGTGTGTGTCTCTGTGTGTGTGTGTGTTTGGGGGAACCCGACAGTGTATGCTTCTAAGAAAAAGTCGATGGGTGTTTGTGTGTGTTTCTTGTGTATGTGTGTGTCGGGACCACGTATGTGAGTATGTTGTGGCAGTTCCAAGTGCCAGTGTGAATGCTGTGTTGTGAGTGTGGCAGTGTGTGTTTCTGTGTGTGTTTGTGTTGGCGGGAAAACATTGTGTATGCCTGTAAGAATAAGTCGATGGATGTTTGTGTGAATTTCATGTGTATGTGTGTGTCGCGACCACATTTGTCAATATTTTAGGGCAGTTCCAAGTGTTGATGGTTCTGCTGGATACCCATTGTGAGTGCTGTGTCGTAAGTGTGACTGTGTGTGTGTGTGTTCGCGGGAAACCGTTGTGTATGCCTGTAAGAAAAAGTCGATGGGTGTTTGTGTGTGTTTCTTGTGTATGTGTGTGTCGGGAAAACGTTTGTGAGTATGTTAGGGCAGTTCCAAGTGTTGATGGCTCTGCCGAGGCCCAGTGTGCGTACTGTGCTGTTAGTGTGACAGTGTGTGTGTGTGTGTGTGTGTGTGTGTGTTTGGGGAAACCCCACTCTGTCTGCCTGTAACAAAATGTTGATGGGTGTTTGTGTGTGTTTCTTGTGTATGTGTGGGTCGGGACCACGTTTGTTTGTATGTTAGGGCAGATTCAAGTGCCAGTGTGAATGCTGTGTTGTGAGTGTGATAGTGTGTGTGTGTGTGTGTTTGCGGAAACCATTGTGCATGACTGTAAGTAAAAGTCAATGGGAGTTTGTGTGTGTTTCTTGTGTATGTGTGTGTCGGGACCACGTTTGTGAGTATGTTAGGGCAGTTCCAACTGTTGATGGCTATGCCGGGGACCCAGTGTGAGTGCTGTGTTGTGCGTGTGATAGTGTATGTGTGTGTGTGTGTGTGTTTTGCTGGATACCATTGTGCATGTCTGTAAGAAAAAGTCGTAGGGTGTTTTTGTGTGTTTCTTCTGCATGTGTGTTTCGGGACCACGTTTGTGAATATGTTAAGGTAATTCCAAGTGTTCATGGCTCTGCTGGAGATCCAATGTGAGTGCTCTGTCGTGAGTGTGACTTTTGTGTGTGTGTGTGTGTGTGTGTTTGCAGGAAACCATTGTGTATGCCTGCAAGAAAAAGTCGATGGGTGTTTGTGTGTGTTATTTGTATATGTGTGTGTCAGGACCATGTTTGTGATTATGTTAAAGCAGTTCCAAGTGTTGACGGCTGTGTTGGAGACCCAGTGTGAGTGCGGTGTTGTGAGTGTGATAGTGTGTGTGTGTCTGTGTGTGTTTCAGAACCCCCTGTGTACGCCTGTAAGAAAAATTCCATGGGTGTTTGTGTGTGTTTCTTGTGTATGTGTGTGTCGGGAAAACGTTTGTGAGTATGTTAGGGCAGTTCCAAGTGTTGATGGCTCTGCCGAGGCCCAGTGTGAGTGCTGTGTTGCGAGTGTGACAGTGTGTGTGTGTGTGTGTGTGTTTTCCGGTAACCATTGTGTATGCCTGTATGAAAAAGTCGATGGGTGTATTTGTGTGTTCTTGCGTATTGTGTTTCAGATCCACATTTGTGAGTGTGTGAGGGCAGTTCCAAGTGTTGATGTCTCTGCCGAGGTACAGAGTGAGTGCTGTGTTGTGAGTGTGAGAGTGTGTGTGTGTGTGTGTGTGTGTGTTTTCGGGTAACCATTGTGTATGCCTGTATGAAAAAGTCGATGGGTGTATTTGTGTGTTCTTGCGTATTGTGTTTCAGATCCACATTTGTGAGTGTGTGAGGGCAGTTCCAAGTGTTCATGAGTTTGCTGGATATCCAGTGTGAGTGTGTGTTGTGAGTGTGACAGTGTGTGTGCGTGTCTGTGTGTGTGTTTGCAGGAAACCAGTCTGTATGCCTATAAGAAAAATTCCATGGGTGTTTGTGTGTGTTTCTTCTGTATGTGTGTGTCGGGACCACATTTGTGAATATGTTAGGGCAGTTCCAAGTGTTGATGGCTCTGCTGGAGACCCAGGGAGAGTGCTGTGTTGTGAGTGTGATAGTGTGTGTGTGTCTCTGTGTGTGTGTGTGTTTGGGGGAACCCCACAGTGTATGCTTCTAAGAAAAAGTCGATGGGTGTTTGTGTGTGTTTCTTGTGTATGTGTGTGTCGGGACCACGTATGTGAGTATGTTGTGGCAGTTCCAAGTGCCAGTGTGAATGCTGTGTTGTGAGTGTGGCAGTGTGTGTTTCTGTGTGTGTTTGTGTTGGCGGGAAAACATTGTGTATGCCTGTAAGAATAAGTCGATGGATGTTTGTGTGAGTTTCATGTGTATGTGTGTGTCGCGACCACATTTGTCAATATTTTAGGGCAGTTCCAAGTGTTGATGGTTCTGCTGGATACCCATTGTGAGTGCTGTGTTGTAAGTGTGACTGTGTGTGTGTGTGTTCGCGGGAAACCGTTGTGTATGCCTGTAAGAAAAAGTCGATGGGTGTTTGTGTGTGTTTCTTGTGTATGTGTGTGTCGGGAGAACGTTTGTGAGTGTGTGAGGGCAGTTCCAAGTGTTGATGGCTCTGCCGAGGCCCAGTGTGAGTGCTGTGTTGCGAGTGTGACAGTGTGTGTGTGTGTGTGTGTGTGTGTGTTTTCCGGTAACCATTGTGTATGCCTGTATGAAAAAGTCGATGGGTGTATTTGTGTGTTCTTGCGTATTGTGTTTCAGATCCACATTTGTGAGTGTGTGAGGGCAGTTCCAAGTGTTGATGTCTCTGCCGAGGTACAGAGTGAGTGCTGTGTTGTGAGTGTGAGAGTGTGTGTGTGTGTGTGTGTGTTTTCGGGTAACCATTGTGTATGCCTGTATGAAAAAGTCGATGGGTGTATTTGTGTGTTCTTGCGTATTGTGTTTCAGATCCACATTTGTGAGTGTGTGAGGGCAGTTCCAAGTGTTCACGAGTTTGCTGGATATCCAGTGTGAGTGTGTGTTGTGAGTGTGACAGTGTGTGTGCGTGTCTGTGTGTGTGTTTGCAGGAAACCAGTCTGTATGCCTATAAGAAAAATTCCATGGGTGTTTGTGTGTGTTTCTTCTGTATGTGTGTGTCGGGACCACATTTGTGAATATGTTAGGGCAGTTCCAAGTGTTGATGGCTCTGCTGGAGACCCAGTGAGAGTGCTGTGTTGTGAGTGTGATAGTGTGTGTGTGTCTCTGTGTGTGTGTGTGTTTGGGGGAACCCGACAGTGTATGCTTCTAAGAAAAAGTCGATGGGTGTTTGTGTGTGTTTCTTGTGTATGTGTGTGTCGGGACCACGTATGTGAGTATGTTGTGGCAGTTCCAAGTGCCAGTGTGAATGCTGTGTTGTGAGTGTGGCAGTGTGTGTTTCTGTGTGTGTTTGTGTTGGCGGGAAAACATTGTGTATGCCTGTAAGAATAAGTCGATGGATGTTTGTGTGAATTTCATGTGTATGTGTGTGTCGCGACCACATTTGTCAATATTTTAGGGCAGTTCCAAGTGTTGATGGTTCTGCTGGATACCCATTGTGAGTGCTGTGTCGTAAGTGTGACTGTGTGTGTGTGTGTTCGCGGGAAACCGTTGTGTATGCCTGTAAGAAAAAGTCGATGGGTGTTTGTGTGTGTTTCTTGTGTATGTGTGTGTCGGGAGAACGTTTGTGAGTATGTTAGGGCAGTTCCAAGTGTTGATGGCTCTGCCGAGGCCCAGTGTGCGTACTGTGCTGTTAGTGTGACAGTGTGTGTGTGTGTGTGTGTGTGTGTTTGGGGAAACCCCACTCTGTCTGCCTGTAACAAAATGTTGATGGGTGTTTGTGTGTGTTTCTTGTGTATGTGTGGGTCGGGACCACGTTTGTTTGTATGTTAGGGCAGATTCAAGTGCCAGTGTGAATGCTGTGTTGTGAGTGTGATAGTGTGTGTGTGTGTGTGTTTGCGGAAACCATTGTGCATGACTGTAAGTAAAAGTCAATGGGAGTTTGTGTGTGTTTCTTGTGTATGTGTGTGTCGGGACCACGTTTGTGAGTATGTTAGGGCAGTTCCAACTGTTGATGGCTATGCCGGGGACCCAGTGTGAGTGCTGTGTTGTGCGTGTGATAGTGTATGTGTGTGTGTGTGTGTGTTTTGCTGGATACCATTGTGCATGTCTGTAAGAAAAAGTCGTAGGGTGTTTTTGTGTGTTTCTTCTGCATGTGTGTTTCGGGACCACGTTTGTGAATATGTTAAGGTAATTCCAAGTGTTCATGGCTCTGCTGGAGATCCAATGTGAGTGCTCTGTCGTGAGTGTGACTTTTGTGTGTGTGTGTGTGTGTGTGTTTGCAGGAAACCATTGTGTATGCCTGCAAGAAAAAGTCGATGGGTGTTTGTGTGTGTTATTTGTATATGTGTGTGTCAGGACCATGTTTGTGATTATGTTAAAGCAGTTCCAAGTGTTGACGGCTGTGTTGGAGACCCAGTGTGAGTGCGGTGTTGTGAGTGTGATAGTGTGTGTGTGTCTGTGTGTGTTTCAGAACCCCCTGTGTACGCCTGTAAGAAAAATTCCATGGGTGTTTGTGTGTGTTTCTTGTGTATGTGTGTGTCGGGAAAACGTTTGTGAGTATGTTAGGGCAGTTCCAAGTGTTGATGGCTCTGCCGAGGCCCAGTGTGAGTGCTGTGTTGCGAGTGTGACAGTGTGTGTGTGTGTGTGTGTGTTTTCCGGTAACCATTGTGTATGCCTGTATGAAAAAGTCGATGGGTGTATTTGTGTGTTCTTGCGTATTGTGTTTCAGATCCACATTTGTGAGTGTGTGAGGGCAGTTCCAAGTGTTGATGTCTCTGCCGAGGTACAGAGTGAGTGCTGTGTTGTGAGTGTGAGAGTGTGTGTGTGTGTGTGTGTGTGTGTTTTCGGGTAACCATTGTGTATGCCTGTATGAAAAAGTCGATGGGTGTATTTGTGTGTTCTTGCGTATTGTGTTTCAGATCCACATTTGTGAGTGTGTGAGGGCAGTTCCAAGTGTTCATGAGTT
The DNA here is from genome assembly GCF_023065955.2 of Ursus arctos. NCBI lineage: Eukaryota > Metazoa > Chordata > Mammalia > Carnivora > Ursidae > Ursus > Ursus arctos. Next base: position 4,365,396 of record NC_079874.1, read on the forward strand.
TGCTGGATATCCAGTGTGAGTGTGTGTTGTGAGTGTGACAGTGTGTGTGCGTGTCTGTGTGTGTGTTTGCAGGAAACCAGTCTGTATGCCTATAAGAAAAATTCCATGGGTGTTTGTGTGTGTTTCTTCTGTATGTGTGTGTCGGGACCACATTTGTGAATATGTTAGGGCAGTTCCAAGTGTTGATGGCTCTGCTGGAGACCCAGGGAGAGTGCTGTGTTGTGAGTGTGATAGTGTGTGTGTGTCTCTGTGTGTGTGTGTGTTTGGGGGAACCCCACAGTGTATGCTTCTAAGAAAAAGTCGATGGGTGTTTGTGTGTGTTTCTTGTGTATGTGTGTGTCGGGACCACGTATGTGAGTATGTTGTGGCAGTTCCAAGTGCCAGTGTGAATGCTGTGTTGTGAGTGTGGCAGTGTGTGTTTCTGTGTGTGTTTGTGTTGGCGGGAAAACATTGTGTATGCCTGTAAGAATAAGTCGATGGATGTTTGTGTGAGTTTCATGTGTATGTGTGTGTCGCGACCACATTTGTCAATATTTTAGGGCAGTTCCAAGTGTTGATGGTTCTGCTGGATACCCATTGTGAGTGCTGTGTTGTAAGTGTGACTGTGTGTGTGTGTGTTCGCGGGAAACCGTTGTGTATGCCTGTAAGAAAAAGTCGATGGGTGTTTGTGTGTGTTTCTTGTGTATGTGTGTGTCGGGAGAACGTTTGTGAGTGTGTGAGGGCAGTTCCAAGTGTTGATGGCTCTGCCGAGGCCCAGTGTGAGTGCTGTGTTGCGAGTGTGACAGTGTGTGTGTGTGTGTGTGTGTGTGTGTTTTCCGGTAACCATTGTGTATGCCTGTATGAAAAAGTCGATGGGTGTATTTGTGTGTTCTTGCGTATTGTGTTTCAGATCCACATTTGTGAGTGTGTGAGGGCAGTTCCAAGTGTTGATGTCTCTGCCGAGGTACAGAGTGAGTGCTGTGTTGTGAGTGTGAGAGTGTGTGTGTGTGTGTGTGTGTGTTTTCGGGTAACCATTGTGTATGCCTGTATGAAAAAGTCGATGGGTGTATTTGTGTGTTCTTGCGTATTGTGTTTCAGATCCACATTTGTGAGTGTGTGAGGGCAGTTCCAAGTGTTCACGAGTTTGCTGGATATCCAGTGTGAGTGTGTGTTGTGAGTGTGACAGTGTGTGTGCGTGTCTGTGTGTGTGTTTGCAGGAAACCAGTCTCTATGCCTATAAGAAAAATTCCATGGGTGTTTGTGTGTGTTTCTTCTGTATGTGTGTGTCGGGACCACATTTGTGAATATGTTAGGGCAGTTCCAAGTGTTGATGGCTCTGCTGGAGACCCAGTGAGAGTGCTGTGTTGTGAGTGTGATAGTGTGTGTGTGTCTCTGTGTGTGTGTGTGTTTGGGGGAACCCGACAGTGTATGCTTCTAAGAAAAAGTCGATGGGTGTTTGTGTGTGTTTCTTGTGTATGTGTGTGTCGGGACCACGTATGTGAGTATGTTGTGGCAGTTCCAAGTGCCAGTGTGAATGCTGTGTTGTGAGTGTGGCAGTGTGTGTTTCTGTGTGTGTTTGTGTTGGCGGGAAAACATTGTGTATGCCTGTAAGAATAAGTCGATGGATGTTTGTGTGAATTTCATGTGTATGTGTGTGTCGCGACCACATTTGTCAATATTTTAGGGCAGTTCCAAGTGTTGATGGTTCTGCTGGATACCCATTGTGAGTGCTGTGTCGTAAGTGTGACTGTGTGTGTGTGTGTTCGCGGGAAACCGTTGTGTATGCCTGTAAGAAAAAGTCGATGGGTGTTTGTGTGTGTTTCTTGTGTATGTGTGTGTCGGGAGAACGTTTGTGAGTATGTTAGGGCAGTTCCAAGTGTTGATGGCTCTGCCGAGGCCCAGTGTGCGTACTGTGCTGTTAGTGTGACAGTGTGTGTGTGTGTGTGTGTGTGTGTGTGTTTGGGGAAACCCCACTCTGTCTGCCTGTAACAAAATGTTGATGGGTGTTTGTGTGTGTTTCTTGTGTATGTGTGGGTCGGGACCACGTTTGTTTGTATGTTAGGGCAGATTCAAGTGCCAGTGTGAATGCTGTGTTGTGAGTGTGATAGTGTGTGTGTGTGTGTGTTTGCGGAAACCATTGTGCATGACTGTAAGTAAAAGTCAATGGGAGTTTGTGTGTGTTTCTTGTGTATGTGTGTGTCGGGACCACGTTTGTGAGTATGTTAGGGCAGTTCCAACTGTTGATGGCTATGCCGGGGACCCAGTGTGAGTGCTGTGTTGTGCGTGTGATAGTGTATGTGTGTGTGTGTGTGTGTTTTGCTGGATACCATTGTGCATGTCTGTAAGAAAAAGTCGTAGGGTGTTTTTGTGTGTTTCTTCTGCATGTGTGTTTCGGGACCACGTTTGTGAATATGTTAAGGTAATTCCAAGTGTTCATGGCTCTGCTGGAGATCCAATGTGAGTGCTCTGTCGTGAGTGTGACTTTTGTGTGTGTGTGTGTGTGTGTGTTTGCAGGAAACCATTGTGTATGCCTGCAAGAAAAAGTCGATGGGTGTTTGTGTGTGTTATTTGTATATGTGTGTGTCAGGACCATGTTTGTGATTATGTTAAAGCAGTTCCAAGTGTTGACGGCTGTGTTGGAGACCCAGTGTGAGTGCGGTGTTGTGAGTGTGATAGTGTGTGTGTGTCTGTGTGTGTTTCAGAACCCCCTGTGTACGCCTGTAAGAAAAATTCCATGGGTGTTTGTGTGTGTTTCTTGTGTATGTGTGTGTCGGGAAAACGTTTGTGAGTATGTTAGGGCAGTTCCAAGTGTTGATGGCTCTGCCGAGGCCCAGTGTGAGTGCTGTGTTGCGAGTGTGACAGTGTGTGTGTGTGTGTGTGTGTTTTCCGGTAACCATTGTGTATGCCTGTATGAAAAAGTCGATGGGTGTATTTGTGTGTTCTTGCGTATTGTGTTTCAGATCCACATTTGTGAGTGTGTGAGGGCAGTTCCAAGTGTTGATGTCTCTGCCGAGGTACAGAGTGAGTGCTGTGTTGTGAGTGTGAGAGTGTGTGTGTGTGTGTGTGTGTGTGTTTTCGGGTAACCATTGTGTATGCCTGTATGAAAAAGTCGATGGGTGTATTTGTGTGTTCTTGCGTATTGTGTTTCAGATCCACATTTGTGAGTGTGTGAGGGCAGTTCCAAGTGTTCATGAGTTTGCTGGATATCCAGTGTGAGTGTGTGTTGTGAGTGTGACAGTGTGTGTGCGTGTCTGTGTGTGTGTTTGCAGGAAACCAGTCTGTATGCCTATAAGAAAAATTCCATGGGTGTTTGTGTGTGTTTCTTCTGTATGTGTGTGTCGGGACCACATTTGTGAATATGTTAGGGCAGTTCCAAGTGTTGATGGCTCTGCTGGAGACCCAGGGAGAGTGCTGTGTTGTGAGTGTGATAGTGTGTGTGTGTCTCTGTGTGTGTGTGTGTTTGGGGGAACCCCACAGTGTATGCTTCTAAGAAAAAGTCGATGGGTGTTTGTGTGTGTTTCTTGTGTATGTGTGTGTCGGGACCACGTATGTGAGTATGTTGTGGCAGTTCCAAGTGCCAGTGTGAATGCTGTGTTGTGAGTGTGGCAGTGTGTGTTTCTGTGTGTGTTTGTGTTGGCGGGAAAACATTGTGTATGCCTGTAAGAATAAGTCGATGGATGTTTGTGTGAGTTTCATGTGTATGTGTGTGTCGCGACCACATTTGTCAATATTTTAGGGCAGTTCCAAGTGTTGATGGTTCTGCTGGATACCCATTGTGAGTGCTGTGTTGTAAGTGTGACTGTGTGTGTGTGTGTTCGCGGGAAACCGTTGTGTATGCCTGTAAGAAAAAGTCGATGGGTGTTTGTGTGTGTTTCTTGTGTATGTGTGTGTCGGGAGAACGTTTGTGAGTGTGTGAGGGCAGTTCCAAGTGTTGATGGCTCTGCCGAGGCCCAGTGTGAGTGCTGTGTTGCGAGTGTGACAGTGTGTGTGTGTGTGTGTGTGTGTGTGTTTTCCGGTAACCATTGTGTATGCCTGTATGAAAAAGTCGATGGGTGTATTTGTGTGTTCTTGCGTATTGTGTTTCAGATCCACATTTGTGAGTGTGTGAGGGCAGTTCCAAGTGTTGATGTCTCTGCCGAGGTACAGAGTGAGTGCTGTGTTGTGAGTGTGAGAGTGTGTGTGTGTGTGTGTGTGTGTTTTCGGGTAACCATTGTGTATGCCTGTATGAAAAAGTCGATGGGTGTATTTGTGTGTTCTTGCGTATTGTGTTTCAGATCCACATTTGTGAGTGTGTGAGGGCAGTTCCAAGTGTTCACGAGTTTGCTGGATATCCAGTGTGAGTGTGTGTTGTGAGTGTGACAGTGTGTGTGCGTGTCTGTGTGTGTGTTTGCAGGAAACCAGTCTCTATGCCTATAAGAAAAATTCCATGGGTGTTTGTGTGTGTTTCTTCTGTATGTGTGTGTCGGGACCACATTTGTGAATATGTTAGGGCAGTTCCAAGTGTTGATGGCTCTGCTGGAGACCCAGTGAGAGTGCTGTGTTGTGAGTGTGATAGTGTGTGTGTGTCTCTGTGTGTGTGTGTGTTTGGGGGAACCCGACAGTGTATGCTTCTAAGAAAAAGTCGATGGGTGTTTGTGTGTGTTTCTTGTGTATGTGTGTGTCGGGACCACGTATGTGAGTATGTTGTGGCAGTTCCAAGTGCCAGTGTGAATGCTGTGTTGTGAGTGTGGCAGTGTGTGTTTCTGTGTGTGTTTGTGTTGGCGGGAAAACATTGTGTATGCCTGTAAGAATAAGTCGATGGATGTTTGTGTGAATTTCATGTGTATGTGTGTGTCGCGACCACATTTGTCAATATTTTAGGGCAGTTCCAAGTGTTGATGGTTCTGCTGGATACCCATTGTGAGTGCTGTGTCGTAAGTGTGACTGTGTGTGTGTGTGTTCGCGGGAAACCGTTGTGTATGCCTGTAAGAAAAAGTCGATGGGTGTTTGTGTGTGTTTCTTGTGTATGTGTGTGTCGGGAAAACGTTTGTGAGTATGTTAGGGCAGTTCCAAGTGTTGATGGCTCTGCCGAGGCCCAGTGTGCGTACTGTGCTGTTAGTGTGACAGTGTGTGTGTGTGTGTGTGTGTGTGTGTTTGGGGAAACCCCACTCTGTCTGCCTGTAACAAAATGTTGATGGGTGTATGTGTGTGTCGGGACAACGTTTGTTTGTATGTTAGGGCAGATTCAAGTGCCAGTGTGAATGCTGTGTTGTGAGTGTGATAGTGTGTGTGTGTGTGTGTTTGCGGAAACCATTGTGCATGACTGTAAGTAAAAGTCAATGGGAGTTTGTGTGTGTTTCTTGTGTATGTGTGTGTCGGGACCACGTTTGTGAGTATGTTAGGGCAGTTCCAACTGTTGATGGCTATGCCGGGGACCCAGTGTGAGTGCTGTGTTGTGCGTGTGATAGTGTATGTGTGTGTGTGTGTGTGTGTTTTGCTGGATACCATTGTGTATGTCTGTAAGAAAAAGTCGTAGGGTGTTTTTGTGTGTTTCTTCTGCATGTGTGTTTCGGGACCACGTTTGTGAATATGTTAAGGTAATTCCAAGTGTTCATGGCTCTGCTGGAGATCCAATGTGAGTGCTCTGTCGTGAGTGTGACTTTTGTGTGTGTGTGTGTGTGTGTGTGTGTGTGTGTTTGCAGGAAACCATTGTGTATGCCTGCAAGAAAAAGTCGATGGGTGTTTGTGTGTGTTATTTGTATATGTGTGTGTCAGGACCATGTTTGTGATTATGTTAAAGCAGTTCCAAGTGTTGACGGCTGTGTTGGAGACCCAGTGTGAGTGCGGTGTTGTGAGTGTGATAGTGTGTGTGTGTCTGTGTGTGTTTCAGAACCCCCTGTGTACGCCTGTAAGAAAAATTCCATGGGTGTTTGTGTGTGTTTCTTGTGTATGTGTGTGTCGGGAAAACGTTTGTGAGTATGTTAGGGCAGTTCCAAGTGTTGATGGCTCTGCCGAGGCCCAGTGTGAGTGCTGTGTTGCGAGTGTGACAGTGTGTGTGTGTGTGTGTGTGTGTGTTTTCCGGTAACCATTGTGTATGCCTGTATGAAAAAGTCGATGGGTGTATTTGTGTGTTCTTGCGTATTGTGTTTCAGATCCACATTTGTGAGTGTGTGAGGGCAGTTCCAAGTGTTGATGTCTCTGCCGAGGTACAGAGTGAGTGCTGTGTTGTGAGTGTGAGAGTGTGTGTGTGTGTGTGTGTGTGTGTGTGTGTTTTCGGGTAACCATTGTGTATGCCTGTATGAAAAAGTCGATGGGTGTATTTGTGTGTTCTTGCGTATTGTGTTTCAGATCCACATTTGTGAGTGTGTGAGGGCAGTTCCAAGTGTTCATGAGTTTGCTGGATATCCAGTGTGAGTGTGTGTTGTGAGTGTGACAGTGTGTGTGCGTGTCTGTGTGTGTGTTTGCAGGAAACCAGTCTGTATGCCTATAAGAAAAATTCCATGGGTGTTTGTGTGTGTTTCTTGTGTATGTGTGTGTCGGGACCACATTTGTGAATATGTTAGGGCAGTTCCAAGTGTTGATGGCTCTGCTGGAGACCCAGTGAGAGTGCTGTGTTGTGAGTGTGATAGTGTGTGTGTGTCTCTGTGTGTGTGTGTGTTTGGGGGAACCCCACAGTGTATGCTTCTAAGAAAAAGTCGATGGGTGTTTGTGTGTGTTTCTTGTGTATGTGTGTGTCGGGACCACGTATGTGAGTATGTTGTGGCAGTTCCAAGTGCCAGTGTGAATGCTGTGTTGTGAGTGTGGCAGTGTGTGTTTCTGTGTGTGTTTGTGTTGGCGGGAAAACATTGTGTATGCCTGTAAGAATAAGTCGATGGATGTTTGTGTGAGTTTCATGTGTATGTGTGTGTCGCGACCACATTTGTCAATATTTTAGGGCAGTTCCAAGTGTTGATGGTTCTGCTGGATACCCATTGTGAGTGCTGTGTTGTAAGTGTGACTGTGTGTGTGTGTGTTCGCGGGAAACCGTTGTGTATGCCTGTAAGAAAAAGTCGATGGGTGTTTGTGTGTGTTTCTTGTGTATGTGTGTGTCGGGAAAACGTTTGTGAGTATGTTAGGGCAGTTCCAAGTGTTGATGGCTCTGCCGAGGCCCAGTGTGCATACTGTGCTGTTAGTGTGACAGTGTGTGTGTGTGTGTGTGTGTGTGTTTGGGGAAACCCCACTCTGTCTGCCTGTAACAAAATGTTGATGGGTGTTTGTGTGTGTTTCTTGTGTATGTGTGTGTCGGGACCACGTTTGTTTGTATGTTAGGGCAGATTCAAGTGCCAGTGTGAATGCTGTGTTGTGAGTGTGATAGTGTGTGTGTGTGTGTGTTTGCGGAAACCATTGTGCATGACTGTAAGTAAAAGTCAATGGGAGTTTGTGTGTGTTTCTTGTGTATGTGTGTGTCGGGACCACGTTTGTGAGTATGTTAGGGCAGTTCCAAGTGTTGATGGCTATGCCGGGGACCCAGTGTGAGTGCTGTGTTGTGCGTGTGATAGTGTATATGTGTGTGTGTGTGTGTGTTTTGCTGGATACCATTGTGCATGTCTGTAAGAAAAAGTCGTAGGGTGTTTTTGTGTGTTTCTTCTGCATGTGTGTTTCGGGACCACGTTTGTGAATATGTTAAGGTAATTCCAAGTGTTCATGGCTCTGCTGGAGATCCAATGTGAGTGCTCTGTCGTGAGTGTGACTTTTGTGTGTGTGTGTGTGTGTGTGTTTGCAGGAAACCATTGTGTATGCCTGCAAGAAAAAGTCGATGGGTGTTTGTGTGTGTTATTTGTATATGTGTGTGTCAGGACCATGTTTGTGATTATGTTTAAGCAGTTCCAAGTGTTGACGGCTGTGTTGGAGACCCAGTGTGAGTGCGGTGTTGTGAGTGTGATAGTGTGTGTGTGTCTGAGTGTGTTTCAGAACCCCCTGTGTACGCCTGTAAGAAAAATTCCATGGGTGTTTGTGTGTGTTTCTTGTGTATGTGTGTGTCGGGAAAACGTTTGTGAGTGTGTGAGGGCAGTTCCAAGTGTTGATGGCTCTGCCGAGGCCCAGTGTGAGTGCTGTGTTGCGAGTGTGACAGTGTGTGTGTGTGTGTGTGTGTGTTTTCCGGTAACCATTGTGTATGCCTGTATGAAAAAGTCGATGGGTGTATTTGTGTGTTCTTGCGTATTGTGTTTCAGATCCACATTTGTGAGTGTGTGAGGGCAGTTCCAAGTGTTGATGTCTCTGCCGAGGTACAGAGTGAGTGCTGTGTTGTGAGTGTGAGAGTGTGTGTGTGTGTGTGTGTGTTTTCGGGTAACCATTGTGTATGCCTGTATGAAAAAGTCGATGGGTGTATTTGTGTGTTCTTGCGTATTGTGTTTCAGATCCACATTTGTGAGTGTGTGAGGGCAGTTCCAAGTGTTCACGAGTTTGCTGGATATCCAGTGTGAGTGTGTGTTGTGAGTGTGACAGTGTGTGTGCGTGTCTGTGTGTGTGTTTGCATGAAACCAGTCTGTATGCCTATAAGAAAAATTCCATGGGTGTTTGTGTGTGTTTCTTCTGTATGTGTGTGTCGGGACCACATTTGTGAATATGTTAGGGCAGTTCCAAGTGTTGATGGCTCTGCTGGAGACCCAGTGAGAGTGCTGTGTTGTGAGTGTGATAGTGTGTGTGTGTCTCTGTGTGTGTGTGTGTTTGGGGGAACCCCACAGTGTATGCTTCTAAGAAAAAGTCGATGGGTGTTTGTGTGTGTTTCTTGTGTATGTGTGTGTCGGGACCACGTATGTGAGTATGTTGTGGCAGTTCCAAGTGCCAGTGTGAATGCTGTGTTGTGAGTGTGGCAGTGTGTGTTACTGTGTGTGTTTGTGTTGGCGGGAAAACATTGTGTATGCCTGTAAGAATAAGTCGATGGATGTTTGTGTGAGTTTCATGTGTATGTGTGTGTCGCGACCACATTTGTCAATATTTTAGGGCAGTTCCAAGTGTTGATGGTTCTGCTGGATACCCATTGTGAGTGCTGTGTTGTAAGTGTGACTGTGTGTGTGTGTGTTCGCGGGAAACCGTTGTGTATGCCTGTAAGAAAAAGTCGATGGGTGTTTGTGTGTGTTTCTTGTGTATGTGTGTGTCGGGAAAACGTTTGTGAGTATGTTAGGGCAGTTCCAAGTGTTGATGGCTCTGCCGAGGCCCAGTGTGCGTACTGTGCTGTTAGTGTGACAGTGTGTGTGTGTGTGTGTGTGTGTGTGTGTTTGGGGAAACCCCACTCTGTCTGCCTGTAACAAAATGTTGATGGGTGGATGTGTGTGTCGGGACCACGTTTGTTTGTATGTTAGGGCAGATTCAAGTGCCAGTGTGAATGCTGTGTTGTGAGTGTGATAGTGTGTGTGTGTGTGTGTTTGCGGAAACCATTGTGCATGACTGTAAGTAAAAGTCAATGGGAGTTTGTGTGTGTTTCTTGTGTATGTGTGTGTCGGGAAAACGTTTGTGAGTTTGTTAGGGCAGTTCCAAGTGTTGATGGCTCTGCCGAGGCCCAGTGTGAGTGCTGTGTTGCGAGTGTGACAGTGTGTGTGTGTGTGTGTGTTTTCGGGTAACCATTGTGTATGCCTGTATGAAAAAGTCGATGGGTGTATTTGTGTGTTCTTGCGTATTGTGTTTCAGATCCACATTTGTGAGTGTGTGAGGGCAGTTCCAAGTGTTGATGTCTCTGCCGAGGTACAGAGTGAGTGCTGTGTTGTGAGTGTGAGAGTGTGTGTGTGTGTGTGTGTGTGTGTGTTTTCGGGTAACCATTGTGTATGCCTGTATGAAAAAGTCGATGGGTGTATTTGTGTGTTGTTGCGTATTGTGTTTCAGATCCACATTTGTGAGTGTGTGAGGGCAGTTCCAAGTGTTCATGAGTTTGCTGGATATCCAGTGTGAGTGTGTGTTGTGAGTGTGACAGTGTGTGTGCGTGTCTGTGTGTGTGTTTGCAGGAAACCAGTCTGTATGCCTATAAGAAAAATTCCATGGGTGTTTGTGTGTGTTTCTTCTGTATGTGTGTGTCGGGACCACATTTGTGAATATGTTAGGGCAGTTCCAAGTGTTGATGGCTCTGCTGGAGACCCAGTGAGAGTGCTGTGTTGTGAGTGTGACAGTGTGTGTGTGTCTCTGTGTGTGTGTGTGTTTGGGGGAACCCCACAGTGTATGCTTCTAAGAAAAAGTCGATGGGTGTTTGTGTGTGTTTCTTGTGTATGTGTGTGTCGGGACCACGTATGTGAGTATGTTGTGGCAGTTCCAAGTGCCAGTGTGAATGCTGTGTTGTGAGTGTGGCAGTGTGTGTTTCTGTGTGTGTTAGTGTTGGCGGGAAAACATTGTGTATGCCTGTAAGAATAAGTCGATGGATGTTTGTGTGAGTTTCATGTGTATGTGTGTGTCGCGACCACATTTGTCAATATTTTAGGGCAGTTCCAAGTGTTGATGGTTCTGCTGGATACCCATTGTGAGTGCTGTGTTGTAAGTGTGACTCTGTGTGTGTGTGTTCGCGGGAAACCGTTGTGTATGCCTGTAAGAAAAAGTCGATGGGTGTTTGTGTGTGTTTCTTGTGTATGTGTGTGTCGGGAGAACGTTTGTGAGTATGTTAGGGCAGTTCCAAGTGTTGATGGCTCTGCCGAGGCCCAGTGTGCGTACTGTGCTGTTAGTGTGACCGTGTGTGTGTGTGTGTGTGTGTGTTTGGGGAAACCCCACTCTGTCTGCCTGTAACAAAATGTTGATGGGTGTTTGTGTGTGTTTCTTGTGTATGTGTGGGTCGGGACCACGTTTGTTTGTATGTTAGGGCAGATTCAAGTGCCAGTGTGAATGCTGTGTTGTGAGTGTGATAGTGTGTGTGTGTGTGTGTTTGCGGAAACCATTGTGCATGACTGTAAGTAAAAGTCAATGGGAGTTTGTGTGTGTTTCTTGTGTATGTGTGTGTCGGGACCACGTTTGTGAGTATGTTAGGGCAGTTCCAAGTGTTGATGGCTATGCCGGGGACCCAGTGTGAGTGCTGTGTTGTGCGTGTGATAGTGTATGTGTGTGTGTGTGTGTGTGTTTTGCTGGATACCATTGTGCATGTCTGTAAGAAAAAGTCGTAGGGTGTTTTTGTGTGTTTCTTCTGCATGTGTGTTTCGGGACCACGTTTGTGAATATGTTAAGGTAATTCCAAGTGTTCATGGCTCTGCTGGAGATCCAATGTGAGTGCTCTGTCGTGAGTGTGACTTTTGTGTGTGTGTGTGTGTGTGTGTTTGCAGGAAACCATTGTGTATGCCTGCAAGAAAAAGTCGATGGGTGTTTGTGTGTGTTATTTGTATATGTGTGTGTCAGGACCATGTTTGTGATTATGTTAAAGCAGTTCCAAGTGTTGACGGCTGTGTTGGAGACCCAGTGTGAGTGCGGTGTTGTGAGTGTGATAGTGTGTGTGTGTCTGTGTGTGTTTCAGATCCCCCTGTGTACGCTTGTAAGAAAAATTCCATGGGTGTTTGTGTGTGTTTCTTGTGTATGTGTGTGTCGGGAAAACGTTTGTGAGTATGTTAGGGCAGTTCCAAGTGTTGATGGCTCTGCCGAGGCCCAGTGTGAGTGCTGTGTTGCGAGTGTGACAGTGTGTGTGTGTGTGTGTGTGTGTTTTCCGGTAACCATTGTGTATGCCTGTATGAAAAAGTCGATGGGTGTATTTGTGTGTTCTTGCGTATTGTGTTTCAGATCCACATTTGTGAGTGTGTGAGGGCAGTTCCAAGTGTTGATGTCTCTGCCGAGGTACAGAGTGAGTGCTGTGTTGTGAGTGTGAGAGTGTGTGTGTGTGTGTGTGTGTGTTTTCGGGTAACCATTGTGTATGCCTGTATGAAAAAGTCGATGGGTGTATTTGTGTGTTCTTGCGTATTGTGTTTCAGATCCACATTTGTGAGTGTGTGAGGGCAGTTCCAAGTGTTCATGAGTTTGCTGGATATCCAGTGTGAGTGTGTGTTGTGAGTGTGACAGTGTGTGTGCGTGTCTGTGTGTGTGTTTGCAGGAAACCAGTCTGTATGCCTATAAGAAAAATTCCATGGGTGTTTGTGTGTGTTTCTTCTGTATGTGTGTGTCGGGACCACATTTGTGAATATGTTAGGGCAGTTCCAAGTGTTGATGGCTCTGCTGGAGACCCAGTGAGAGTGCTGTGTTGTGAGTGTGACAGTGTGTGTGTGTCTCTGTGTGTGTGTGTGTTTGGGGGAACCCCACAGTGTATGCTTCTAAGAAAAAGTCGATGGGTGTTTGTGTGTGTTTCTTGTGTATGTGTGTGTCGGGAGCACGTATGTGAGTATGTTGTGGCAGTTCCAAGTGCCAGTGTGAATGCTGTGTTGTGAGTGTGGCAGTGTGTGTTTCTGTGTGTGTTTGTGTTGGCGGGAAAACATTGTGTATGCCTGTAAGAATAAGTCGATGGATGTTTGTGTGAGTTTCATGTGTATGTGTGTGTCGCGACCACATTTGTCAATATTTTAGGGCAGTTCCAAGTGTTGATGGTTCTGCTGGATACCCATTGTGAGTGCTGTGTTGTAAGTGTGACTGTGTGTGTGTGTGTTCGCGGGAAACCGTTGTGTATGCCTGTAAGAAAAAGTCGATGGGTGTTTGTGTGTGTTTCTTGTGTATGTGTGTGTCGGGAAAACGTTTGTGAGTATGTTAGGGCAGTTCCAAGTGTTGATGGCTCTGCCGAGGCCCAGTGTGCGTACTGTGCTGTTAGTGTGACAGTGTGTGTGTGTGTGTGTGTGTGTGTGTGTGTTTGGGGAAACCCCACTCTGTCTGCCTGTAACAAAATGTTGATGGGTGTTTGTGTGTGTTTCTTGTGTATGTGTGTGTCGGGACCACGTTTGTTTGTATGTTAGGGCAGATTCAAGTGCCAGTGTGAATGCTGTGGGGTGAGTGTGATAGTGTGTGTGTGTGTGTTTGCGGAAACCATTGTGCATGACTGTAAGTAAAAGTCAATGGGAGTTTGTGTGTGTTTCTTGTGTATGTGTGTGTCGGGACCACGTTTGTGAGTATGTTAGGGCAGTTCCAAGTGTTGATGGCTATGCCGGGGACCCAGTGTGAGTGCTGTGTTGTGCGTGTGATAGTGTATGTGTGTGTGTGTGTGTGTGTTTTGCTGGATACCATTGTGTATGTCTGTAAGAAAAAGTCGTAGGGTGTTTTTGTGTGTTTCTTCTGCATGTGTGTTTCGGGACCACGTTTGTGAATATGTTAAGGTAATTCCAAGTGTTCATGGCTCTGCTGGAGATCCAATGTGAGTGCTCTGTCGTGAGTGTGACTTTTGTGTGTGTGTGTGTGTGTGTGTGTGTTTGCAGGAAACCATTGTGTATGCCTGCAAGAAAAAGTCGATGGGTGTTTGTGTGTGTTATTTGTATATGTGTGTGTCAGGACCATGTTTGTGATTATGTTAAAGCAGTTCCAAGTGTTGACGGCTGTGTTGGAGACCCAGTGTGAGTGCGGTGTTGTGAGTGTGATAGTGTGTGTGTGTCTGAGTGTGTTTCAGAACCCCCTGTGTACGCCTGTAAGAAAAATTCCATGGGTGTTTGTGTGTGTTTCTTGTGTATGTGTGTGTCGGGAAAACGTTTGTGAGTGTGTGAGGGCAGTTCCAAGTGTTGATGGCTCTGCCGAGGCCCAGTGTGAGTGCTGTGTTGCGAGTGTGACAGTGTGTGTGTGTGTGTGTGTGTGTGTTTTCCGGTAACCATTGTGTATGCCTGTATGAAAAAGTCGATGGGTGTATTTGTGTGTTCTTGCGTATTGTGTTTCAGATCCACATTTGTGAGTGTGTGAGGGCAGTTCCAAGTGTTGATGTCTCTGCCGAGGTACAGAGTGAGTGCTGTGTTGTGAGTGTGAGAGTGTGTGTGTGTGTGTGTGTGTTTTCGGGTAACCATTGTGTATGCCTGTATGAAAAAGTCGATGGGTGTATTTGTGTGTTCTTGCGTATTGTGTTTCAGATCCACATTTGTGAGTGTGTGAGGGCAGTTCCAAGTGTTCACGAGTTTGCTGGATATCCAGTGTGAGTGTGTGTTGTGAGTGTGACAGTGTGTGTGCGTGTCTGTGTGTGTGTTTGCAGGAAACCAGTCTGTATGCCTATAAGAAAAATTCCATGGGTGTTTGTGTGTGTTTCTTCTGTATGTGTGTGTCGGGACCACATTTGTGAATATGTTAGGGCAGTTCCAAGTGTTGATGGCTCTGCTGGAGACCCAGTGAGAGTGCTGTGTTGTGAGTGTGATAGTGTGTGTGTGTCTCTGTGTGTGTGTGTGTTTGGGGGAACCCGACAGTGTATGCTTCTAAGAAAAAGTCGATGGGTGTTTGTGTGTGTTTCTTGTGTATGTGTGTGTCGGGACCACGTATGTGAGTATGTTGTGGCAGTTCCAAGTGCCAGTGTGAATGCTGTGTTGTGAGTGTGGCAGTGTGTGTTTCTGTGTGTGTTTGTGTTGGCGGGAAAACATTGTGTATGCCTGTAAGAATAAGTCGATGGATGTTTGTGTGAGTTTCATGTGTATGTGTGTGTCGCGACCACATTTGTCAATATTTTAGGGCAGTTCCAAGTGTTGATGGTTCTGCTGGATACCCATTGTGAGTGCTGTGTTGTAAGTGTGACTGTGTGTGTGTGTGTTCGCGGGAAACCGTTGTGTATGCCTGTAAGAAAAAGTCGATGGGTGTTTGTGTGTGTTTCTTGTGTATGTGTGTGTCGGGAAAACGTTTGTGAGTATGTTAGGGCAGTTCCAAGTGTTGATGGCTCTGCCGAGGCCCAGTGTGCGTACTGTGCTGTTAGTGTGACAGTGTGTGTGTGTGTGTGTGTGTGTTTGGGGAAACCCCACTCTGTCTGCCTGTAACAAAATGTTGATGGGTGTTTGTGTGTGTTTCTTGTGTATGTGTGGGTCGGGACCACGTTTGTTTGTATGTTAGGGCAGATTCAAGTGCCAGTGTGAATGCTGTGTTGTGAGTGTGATAGTGTGTGTGTGTGTGTGTTTGCGGAAACCATTGTGCATGACTGTAAGTAAAAGTCAATGGGAGTTTGTGTGTGTTTCTTGTGTATGTGTGTGTCGGGACCACGTTTGTGAGTATGTTAGGGCAGTTCCAACTGTTGATGGCTATGCCGGGGACCCAGTGTGAGTGCTGTGTTGTGCGTGTGATAGTGTATGTGTGTGTGTGTGTGTGTTTTGCTGGATACCATTGTGCATGTCTGTAAGAAAAAGTCGTAGGGTGTTTTTGTGTGTTTCTTCTGCATGTGTGTTTCGGGACCACGTTTGTGAATATGTTAAGGTAATTCCAAGTGTTCATGGCTCTGCTGGAGATCCAATGTGAGTGCTCTGTCGTGAGTGTGACTTTTGTGTGTGTGTGTGTGTGTGTGTTTGCAGGAAACCATTGTGTATGCCTGCAAGAAAAAGTCGATGGGTGTTTGTGTGTGTTATTTGTATATGTGTGTGTCAGGACCATGTTTGTGATTATGTTAAAGCAGTTCCAAGTGTTGACGGCTGTGTTGGAGACCCAGTGTGAGTGCGGTGTTGTGAGTGTGATAGTGTGTGTGTGTCTGTGTGTGTTTCAGAACCCCCTGTGTACGCCTGTAAGAAAAATTCCATGGGTGTTTGTGTGTGTTTCTTGTGTATGTGTGTGTCGGGAAAACGTTTGTGAGTATGTTAGGGCAGTTCCAAGTGTTGATGGCTCTGCCGAGGCCCAGTGTGAGTGCTGTGTTGCGAGTGTGACAGTGTGTGTGTGTGTGTGTGTTTTCCGGTAACCATTGTGTATGCCTGTATGAAAAAGTCGATGGGTGTATTTGTGTGTTCTTGCGTATTGTGTTTCAGATCCACATTTGTGAGTGTGTGAGGGCAGTTCCAAGTGTTGATGTCTCTGCCGAGGTACAGAGTGAGTGCTGTGTTGTGAGTGTGAGAGTGTGTGTGTGTGTGTGTGTGTGTTTTCGGGTAACCATTGTGTATGCCTGTATGAAAAAGTCGATGGGTGTATTTGTGTGTTCTTGCGTATTGTGTTTCAGATCCACATTTGTGAGTGTGTGAGGGCAGTTCCAAGTGTTCATGAGTTTGCTGGATATCCAGTGTGAGTGTGTGCTGTGAGTGTGACAGTGTGTGTGCGTGTCTGTGTGTGTGTTTGCAGGAAACCAGTCTGTATGCCTATAAGAAAAATTCCATGGGTGTTTGTGTGTGTTTCTTCTGTATGTGTGTGTCGGGACCACATTTGTGAATATGTTAGGGCAGTTCCAAGTGTTGATGGCTCTGCTGGAGACCCAGTGAGAGTGCTGTGTTGTGAGTGTGATAGTGTGTGTGTGTCTCTGTGTGTGTGTGTGTTTGGGGGAACCCCACAGTGTATGCTTCTAAGAAAAAGTCGATGGGTGTTTGTGTGTGTTTCTTGTGTATGTGTGTGTCGGGACCACGTATGTGAGTATGTTGTGGCAGTTCCAAGTGCCAGTGTGAATGCTGTGTTGTGAGTGTGGCAGTGTGTGTTTCTGTGTGTGTTTGTGTTGGCGGGAAAACATTGTGTATGCCTGTAAGAATAAGTCGATGGATGTTTGTGTGAGTTTCATGTGTATGTGTGTGTCGCGACCACATTTGTCAATATTTTAGGGCAGTTCCAAGTGTTGATGGTTCTGCTGGATACCCATTGTGAGTGCTGTGTTGTAAGTGTGACTGTGTGTGTGTGTGTTCACGGGAAACCGTTGTGTATGCCTGTAAGAAAAAGTCGATGGGTGTTTGTGTGTGTTTCTTGTGTATGTGTGTGTCGGGAAAACGTTTGTGAGTATGTTAGGGCAGTTCCAAGTGTTGATGGCTCTGCCGAGGCCCAGTGTGCGTACTGTGCTGTTAGTGTGACAGTGTGTGTGTGTGTGTGTGTGTGTGTGTTTGGGGAAACCCCACTCTGTCTGCCTGTAACAAAATGTTGATGGGTGTTTGTGTGTGTTTCTTGTGTATGTGTGTGTCGGGACCACGTTTGTTTGTATGTTAGGGCAGATTCAAGTGCCAGTGTGAATGCTGTGGGGTGAGTGTGATAGTGTGTGTGTGTGTGTTTGCGGAAACCATTGTGCATGACTGTAAGTAAAAGTCAATGGGAGTTTGTGTGTGTTTCTTGTGTATGTGTGTGTCGGGACCACGTTTGTGAGTATGTTAGGGCAGTTCCAAGTGTTGATGGCTATGCCGGGGACCCAGTGTGAGTGCTGTGTTGTGCGTGTGATAGTGTATGTGTGTGTGTGTGTGTGTGTTTTGCTGGATACCATTGTGTATGTCTGTAAGAAAAAGTCGTAGGGTGTTTTTGTGTGTTTCTTCTGCATGTGTGTTTCGGGACCACGTTTGTGAATATGTTAAGGTAATTCCAAGTGTTCATGGCTCTGCTGGAGATCCAATGTGAGTGCTCTGTCGTGAGTGTGACTTTTGTGTGTGTGTGTGTGTGTGTGTGTTTGCAGGAAACCATTGTGTATGCCTGCAAGAAAAAGTCGATGGGTGTTTGTGTGTGTTATTTGTATATGTGTGTGTCAGGACCATGTTTGTGATTATGTTAAAGCAGTTCCAAGTGTTGACGGCTGTGTTGGAGACCCAGTGTGAGTGCGGTGTTGTGAGTGTGATAGTGTGTGTGTGTCTGAGTGTGTTTCAGAACCCCCTGTGTACGCCTGTAAGAAAAATTCCATGGGTGTTTGTGTGTGTTTCTTGTGTATGTGTGTGTCGGGAAAACGTTTGTGAGTGTGTGAGGGCAGTTCCAAGTGTTGATGGCTCTGCCGCGGCCCAGTGTGAGTGCTGTGTTGCGAGTGTGACAGTGTGTGTGTGTGTGTGTGTGTGTGTTTTCCGGTAACCATTGTGTATGCCTGTATGAAAAAGTCGATGGGTGTATTTGTGTGTTCTTGCGTATTGTGTTTCAGATCCACATTTGTGAGTGTGTGAGGGCAGTTCCAAGTGTTGATGTCTCTGCCGAGGTACAGAGTGAGTGCTGTGTTGTGAGTGTGAGAGTGTGTGTGTGTGTGTGTGTGTTTTCGGGTAACCATTGTGTATGCCTGTATGAAAAAGTCGATGGGTGTATTTGTGTGTTCTTGCGTATTGTGTTTCAGATCCACATTTGTGAGTGTGTGAGGGCAGTTCCAAGTGTTCACGAGTTTGCCCGATATCCAGTGTGAGTGTGTGTTGTGAGTGTGACAGTGTGTGTGCGTGTCTGTGTGTGTGTTTGCAGGAAACCAGTCTGTATGCCTATAAGAAAAATTCCATGGGTGTTTGTGTGTGTTTCTTCTGTATGTGTGTGTCGGGACCACATTTGTGAATATGTTAGGGCAGTTCCAAGTGTTGATGGCTCTGCTGGAGACCCAGTGAGAGTGCTGTGTTGTGAGTGTGATAGTGTGTGTGTGTCTCTGTGTGTGTGTGTGTTTGGGGGAACCCCACAGTGTATGCTTCTAAGAAAAAGTCGATGGGTGTTTGTGTGTGTTTCTTGTGTATGTGTGTGTCGGGACCACGTATGTGAGTATGTTGTGGCAGTTCCAAGTGCCAGTGTGAATGCTGTGTTGTGAGTGTGGCAGTGTGTGTTTCTGTGTGTGTTTGTGTTGGCGGGAAAACATTGTGTATGCCTGTAAGAATAAGTCGATGGATGTTTGTGTGAATTTCATGTGTATGTGTGTGTCGCGACCACATTTGTCAATACTTTAGGGCAGTTCCAAGTGTTGATGGTTCTGCTGGATACCCATTGTGAGTGCTGTGTCGTAAGTGTGACTGTGTGTGTGTGTGTTCGCGGGAAACCGTTGTGTATGCCTGTAAGAAAAAGTCGATGGGTGTTTGTGTGTGTTTCTTGTGTATGTGTGTGTCGGGAAAACGTTTGTGAGTATGTTAGGGCAGTTCCAAGTGTTGATGGCTCTGCCGAGGCCCAGTGTGCGTACTGTGCTGTTAGTGTGACAGTGTGTGTGTGTGTGTGTGTGTGTGTTTGGGGAAACCCCACTCTGTCTGCCTGTAACAAAATGTTGATGGGTGTTTGTGTGTGTTTCTTGTGTATGTGTGGGTCGGGACCACGTTTGTTTGTATGTTAGGGCAGATTCAAGTGCCAGTGTGAATGCTGTGTTGTGAGTGTGATAGTGTGTGTGTGTGTGTGTTTGCGGAAACCATTGTGCATGACTGTAAGTAAAAGTCAATGGGAGTTTGTGTGTGTTTCTTGTGTATGTGTGTGTCGGGACCACGTTTGTGAGTATGTTAGGGCAGTTCCAACTGTTGATGGCTATGCCGGGGACCCAGTGTGAGTGCTGTGTTGTGCGTGTGATAGTGTATGTGTGTGTGTGTGTGTGTTTTGCTGGATACCATTGTGCATGTCTGTAAGAAAAAGTCGTAGGGTGTTTTTGTGTGTTTCTTCTGCATGTGTGTTTCGGGACCACGTTTGTGAATATGTTAAGGTAATTCCAAGTGTTCATGGCTCTGCTGGAGATCCAATGTGAGTGCTCTGTCGTGAGTGTGACTTTTGTGTGTGTGTGTGTGTGTGTGTGTGTTTGCAGGAAACCATTGTGTATGCCTGCAAGAAAAAGTCGATGGGTGTTTGTGTGTGTTATTTGTATATGTGTGTGTCAGGACCATGTTTGTGATTATGTTAAAGCAGTTCCAAGTGTTGACGGCTGTGTTGGAGACCCAGTGTGAGTGCGGTGTTGTGAGTGTGATAGTGTGTGTGTGTCTGTGTGTGTTTCAGAACCCCCTGTGTACGCCTGTAAGAAAAATTCCATGGGTGTTTGTGTGTGTTTCTTGTGTATGTGTGTGTCGGGAAAACGTTTGTGAGTATGTTAGGGCAGTTCCAAGTGTTGATGGCTCTGCCGAGGCCCAGTGTGAGTGCTGTGTTGCGAGTGTGACAGTGTGTGTGTGTGTGTGTTTTCCGGTAACCATTGTGTATGCCTGTATGAAAAAGTCGATGGGTGTATTTGTGTGTTCTTGCGTATTGTGTTTCAGATCCACATTTGTGAGTGTGTGAGGGCAGTTCCAAGTGTTGATGTCTCTGCCGAGGTACAGAGTGAGTGCTGTGTTGTGAGTGTGAGAGTGTGTGTGTGTGTGTGTGTGTGTGTTTTCGGGTAACCATTGTGTATGCCTGTATGAAAAAGTCGATGGGTGTATTTGTGTGTTCTTGCGTATTGTGTTTCAGATCCACATTTGTGAGTGTGTGAGGGCAGTTCCAAGTGTTCATGAGTTTGCTGGATATCCAGTGTGAGTGTGTGCTGTGAGTGTGACAGTGTGTGTGCGTGTCTGTGTGTGTGTTTGCAGGAAACCAGTCTGTATGCCTATAAGAAAAATTCCATGGGTGTTTGTGTGTGTTTCTTCTGTATGTGTGTGTCGGGACCACATTTGTGAATATGTTAGGGCAGTTCCAAGTGTTGATGGCTCTGCTGGAGACCCAGTGAGAGTGCTGTGTTGTGAGTGTGATAGTGTGTGTGTGTCTCTGTGTGTGTGTGTGTTTGGGGGAACCCCACAGTGTATGCTTCTAAGAAAAAGTCGATGGGTGTTTGTGTGTGTTTCTTGTGTATGTGTGTGTCGGGACCACGTATGTGAGTATGTTGTGGCAGTTCCAAGTGCCAGTGTGAATGCTGTGTTGTGAGTGTGGCAGTGTGTGTTTCTGTGTGTGTTTGTGTTGGCGGGAAAACATTGTGTATGCCTGTAAGAATAAGTCGATGGATGTTTGTGTGAGTTTCATGTGTATGTGTGTGTCGCGACCACATTTGTCAATATTTTAGGGCAGTTCCAAGTGTTGATGGTTCTGCTGGATACCCATTGTGAGTGCTGTGTTGTAAGTGTGACTGTGTGTGTGTGTGTTCACGGGAAACCGTTGTGTATGCCTGTAAGAAAAAGTCGATGGGTGTTTGTGTGTGTTTCTTGTGTATGTGTGTGTCGGGAAAACGTTTGTGAGTATGTTAGGGCAGTTCCAAGTGTTGATGGCTCTGCCGAGGCCCAGTGTGCGTACTGTGCTGTTAGTGTGACAGTGTGTGTGTGTGTGTGTGTGTGTGTGTTTGGGGAAACCCCACTCTGTCTGCCTGTAACAAAATGTTGATGGGTGTTTGTGTGTGTTTCTTGTGTATGTGTGTGTCGGGACCACGTTTGTTTGTATGTTAGGGCAGATTCAAGTGCCAGTGTGAATGCTGTGGGGTGAGTGTGATAGTGTGTGTGTGTGTGTTTGCGGAAACCATTGTGCATGACTGTAAGTAAAAGTCAATGGGAGTTTGTGTGTGTTTCTTGTGTATGTGTGTGTCGGGACCACGTTTGTGAGTATGTTAGGGCAGTTCCAAGTGTTGATGGCTATGCCGGGGACCCAGTGTGAGTGCTGTGTTGTGCGTGTGATAGTGTATGTGTGTGTGTGTGTGTGTGTTTTGCTGGATACCATTGTGTATGTCTGTAAGAAAAAGTCGTAGGGTGTTTTTGTGTGTTTCTTCTGCATGTGTGTTTCGGGACCACGTTTGTGAATATGTTAAGGTAATTCCAAGTGTTCATGGCTCTGCTGGAGATCCAATGTGAGTGCTCTGTCGTGAGTGTGACTTTTGTGTGTGTGTGTGTGTGTGTGTTTGCAGGAAACCATTGTGTATGCCTGCAAGAAAAAGTCGATGGGTGTTTGTGTGTGTTATTTGTATATGTGTGTGTCAGGACCATGTTTGTGATTATGTTAAAGCAGTTCCAAGTGTTGACGGCTGTGTTGGAGACCCAGTGTGAGTGCGGTGTTGTGAGTGTGATAGTGTGTGTGTGTCTGAGTGTGTTTCAGAACCCCCTGTGTACGCCTGTAAGAAAAATTCCATGGGTGTTTGTGTGTGTTTCTTGTGTATGTGTGTGTCGGGAAAACGTTTGTGAGTGTGTGAGGGCAGTTCCAAGTGTTGATGGCTCTGCCGCGGCCCAGTGTGAGTGCTGTGTTGCGAGTGTGACAGTGTGTGTGTGTGTGTGTGTGTGTGTTTTCCGGTAACCATTGTGTATGCCTGTATGAAAAAGTCGATGGGTGTATTTGTGTGTTCTTGCGTATTGTGTTTCAGATCCACATTTGTGAGTGTGTGAGGGCAGTTCCAAGTGTTGATGTCTCTGCCGAGGTACAGAGTGAGTGCTGTGTTGTGAGTGTGAGAGTGTGTGTGTGTGTGTGTGTGTTTTCGGGTAACCATTGTGTATGCCTGTATGAAAAAGTCGATGGGTGTATTTGTGTGTTCTTGCGTATTGTGTTTCAGATCCACATTTGTGAGTGTGTGAGGGCAGTTCCAAGTGTTCACGAGTTTGCCCGATATCCAGTGTGAGTGTGTGTTGTGAGTGTGACAGCGTGTGTGCGTGTCTGTGTGTGTGTTTGCAGGAAACCAGTCTGTATGCCTATAAGAAAAATTCCATGGGTGTTTGTGTGTGTTTCTTCTGTATGTGTGTGTCGGGACCACATTTGTGAATATGTTAGGGCAGTTCCAAGTGTTGATGGCTCTGCTGGAGACCCAGTGAGAGTGCTGTGTTGTGAGTGTGATAGTGTGTGTGTGTCTCTGTGTGTGTGTGTGTTTGGGGGAACCCCACAGTGTATGCTTCTAAGAAAAAGTCGATGGGTGTTTGTGTGTGTTTCTTGTGTATGTGTGTGTCGGGACCACGTATGTGAGTATGTTGTGGCAGTTCCAAGTGCCAGTGTGAATGCTGTGTTGTGAGTGTGGCAGTGTGTGTTTCTGTGTGTGTTTGTGTTGGCGGGAAAACATTGTGTATGCCT
The DNA here is from genome assembly GCF_023065955.2 of Ursus arctos. Classification (NCBI taxonomy): domain Eukaryota; kingdom Metazoa; phylum Chordata; class Mammalia; order Carnivora; family Ursidae; genus Ursus; species Ursus arctos. The sequence continues at coordinate 4,388,019 of NC_079874.1, forward strand.
GTAAGAATAAGTCGATGGATGTTTGTGTGAATTTCATGTGTATGTGTGTGTCGCGACCACATTTGTCAATACTTTAGGGCAGTTCCAAGTGTTGATGGTTCTGCTGGATACCCATTGTGAGTGCTGTGTCGTAAGTGTGACTGTGTGTGTGTGTGTTCGCGGGAAACCGTTGTGTATGCCTGTAAGAAAAAGTCGATGGGTGTTTGTGTGTGTTTCTTGTGTATGTGTGTGTCGGGAAAACGTTTGTGAGTATGTTAGGGCAGTTCCAAGTGTTGATGGCTCTGCCGAGGCCCAGTGTGCGTACTGTGCTGTTAGTGTGACAGTGTGTGTGTGTGTGTGTGTGTGTGTGTTTGGGGAAACCCCACTCTGTCTGCCTGTAACAAAATGTTGATGGGTGTTTGTGTGTGTTTCTTGTGTATGTGTGGGTCGGGACCACGTTTGTTTGTATGTTAGGGCAGATTCAAGTGCCAGTGTGAATGCTGTGTTGTGAGTGTGATAGTGTGTGTGTGTGTTTGCGGAAACCATTGTGCATGACTGTAAGTAAAAGTCAATGGGAGTTTGTGTGTGTTTCTTGTGTATGTGTGTGTCGGGACCACGTTTGTGAGTATGTTAGGGCAGTTCCAACTGTTGATGGCTATGCCGGGGACCCAGTGTGAGTGCTGTGTTGTGCGTGTGATAGTGTATGTGTGTGTGTGTGTGTGTTTTGCTGGATACCATTGTGCATGTCTGTAAGAAAAAGTCGTAGGGTGTTTTTGTGTGTTTCTTCTGCACGTGTGTTTCGGGACCACGTTTGTGAATATGTTAAGGTAATTCCAAGTGTTCATGGCTCTGCTGGAGATCCAATGTGAGTGCTCTGTCGTGAGTGTGACTTTTGTGTGTGTGTGTGTGTGTGTGTGTGTTTGCAGGAAACCATTGTGTATGCCTGCAAGAAAAAGTCGATGGGTGTTTGTGTGTGTTATTTGTATATGTGTGTGTCAGGACCATGTTTGTGATTATGTTAAAGCAGTTCCAAGTGTTGACGGCTGTGTTGGAGACCCAGTGTGAGTGCGGTGTTGTGAGTGTGATAGTGTGTGTGTGTCTGTGTGTGTTTCAGAACCCCCTGTGTACGCCTGTAAGAAAAATTCCATGGGTGTTTGTGTGTGTTTCTTGTGTATGTGTGTGTCGGGAAAACGTTTGTGAGTATGTTAGGGCAGTTCCAAGTGTTGATGGCTCTGCCGAGGCCCAGTGTGAGTGCTGTGTTGCGAATGTGACAGTGTGTGTGTGTGTGTGTTTTCCGGTAACCATTGTGTATGCCTGTATGAAAAAGTCGATGGGTGTATTTGTGTGTTCTTGCGTATTGTGTTTCAGATCCACATTTGTGAGTGTGTGAGGGCAGTTCCAAGTGTTGATGTCTCTGCCGAGGTACAGAGTGAGTGCTGTGTTGTGAGTGTGAGAGTGTGTGTGTGTGTGTGTGTGTTTTCGGGTAACCATTGTGTATGCCTGTATGAAAAAGTCGATGGGTGTATTTGTGTGTTCTTGCGTATTGTGTTTCAGATCCACATTTGTGAGTGTGTGAGGGCAGTTCCAAGTGTTCACGAGTTTGCCCGATATCCAGTGTGAGTGTGTGTTGTGAGTGTGACAGTGTGTGTGCGTGTCTGTGTGTGTGTTTGCAGGAAACCAGTCTGTATGCCTATAAGAAAAATTCCATGGGTGTTTGTGTGTGTTTCTTCTGTATGTGTGTGTCGGGACCACATTTGTGAATATGTTAGGGCAGTTCCAAGTGTTGATGGCTCTGCTGGAGACCCAGTGAGAGTGCTGTGTTGTGAGTGTGATAGTGTGTGTGTGTCTCTGTGTGTGTGTGTGTGTTTGGGGGAACCCGACAGTGTATGCTTCTAGAAAAAGTCGATGGGTGTTTGTGTGTGTTTCTTGTGTATGTGTGTGTCGGGACCACGTATGTGAGTATGTTGTGGCAGTTCCAAGTGCCAGTGTGAATGCTGTGTTGTGAGTGTGGCAGTGTGTGTTTCTGTGTGTGTTTGTGTTGACGGGAAAACATTGTGTATGCCTGTAAGAATGAGTCGATGGATGTTTGTGTGAGTTTCATGTGTATGTGTGTGTCGCGACCACATTTGTCAATATTTTAGGGCAGTTCCAAGTGTTGATGGTTCTGCTGGATACCCATTGTGAGTGCTGTGTTGTAAGTGTGACTGTGTGTGTGTGTGTTCACGGGAAACCGTTGTGTATGCCTGTAAGAAAAAGTCGATGGGTGTTTGTGTGTGTTTCTTGTGTATGTGTGTGTCGGGAAAACGTTTGTGAGTATGTTAGGGCAGTTCCAAGTGTTGATGGCTCTGCCGAGGCCCAGTGTGCGTACTGTGCTGTTAGTGTGACAGTGTGTGTGTGTGTGTGTGTGTGTGTGTTTGGGGAAACCCCACTCTGTCTGCCTGTAACAAAATGTTGATGGGTGTTTGTGTGTGTTTCTTGTGTATGTGTGTGTCGGGACCACGTTTGTTTGTATGTTAGGGCAGATTCAAGTGCCAGTGTGAATGCTGTGGGGTGAGTGTGATAGTGTGTGTGTGTGTGTTTGCGGAAACCATTGTGCATGACTGTAAGTAAAAGTCAGTGGGAGTTTGTGTGTGTTTCTTGTGTATGTGTGTGTCGGGACCACGTTTGTGAGTATGTTAGGGCAGTTCCAAGTGTTGATGGCTATGCCGGGGACCCAGTGTGAGTGCTGTGTTGTGCGTGTGATAGTGTATGTGTGTGTGTGTGTGTGTGTTTTGCTGGATACCATTGTGTATGTCTGTAAGAAAAAGTCGTAGGGTGTTTTTGTGTGTTTCTTCTGCATGTGTGTTTCGGGACCACGTTTGTGAATATGTTAAGGTAATTCCAAGTGTTCATGGCTCTGCTGGAGATCCAATGTGAGTGCTCTGTCGTGAGTGTGACTTTTGTGTGTGTGTGTGTGTGTGTGTTTGCAGGAAACCATTGTGTATGCCTGCAAGAAAAAGTCGATGGGTGTTTGTGTGTGTTATTTGTATATGTGTGTGTCAGGACCATGTTTGTGATTATGTTAAAGCAGTTCCAAGTGTTGACGGCTGTGTTGGAGACCCAGTGTGAGTGCGGTGTTGTGAGTGTGATAGTGTGTGTGTGTCTGAGTGTGTTTCAGAACCCCCTGTGTACGCCTGTAAGAAAAATTCCATGGGTGTTTGTGTGTGTTTCTTGTGTATGTGTGTGTCGGGAAAACGTTTGTGAGTGTGTGAGGGCAGTTCCAAGTGTTGATGGCTCTGCCGCGGCCCAGTGTGAGTGCTGTGTTGCGAGTGTGACAGTGTGTGTGTGTGTGTGTGTGTGTGTGTGTGTGTTTTCCGGTAACCATTGTGTATGCCTGTATGAAAAAGTCGATGGGTGTATTTGTGTGTTCTTGCGTATTGTGTTTCAGATCCACATTTGTGAGTGTGTGAGGGCAGTTCCAAGTGTTGATGTCTCTGCCGAGGTACAGAGTGAGTGCTGTGTTGTGAGTGTGAGAGTGTGTGTGTGTGTGTGTGTGTGTTTTCGGGTAACCATTGTGTATGCCTGTATGAAAAAGTCGATGGGTGTATTTGTGTGTTCTTGCGTATTGTGTTTCAGATCCACATTTGTGAGTGTGTGAGGGCAGTTCCAAGTGTTCACGAGTTTGCCCGATATCCAGTGTGAGTGTGTGTTGTGAGTGTGACAGTGTGTGTGCGTGTCTGTGTGTGTGTTTGCAGGAAACCAGTCTGTATGCCTATAAGAAAAATTCCATGGGTGTTTGTGTGTGTTTCTTCTGTATGTGTGTGTCGGGACCACATTTGTGAATATGTTAGGGCAGTTCCAAGTGTTGATGGCTCTGCTGGAGACCCAGTGAGAGTGCTGTGTTGTGAGTGTGATAGTGTGTGTGTGTCTCTGTGTGTGTGTGTGTTTGGGGGAACCCCACAGTGTATGCTTCTAAGAAAAAGTCGATGGGTGTTTGTGTGTGTTTCTTGTGTATGTGTGTGTCGGGACCACGTATGTGAGTATGTTGTGGCAGTTCCAAGTGCCAGTGTGAATGCTGTGTTGTGAGTGTGGCAGTGTGTGTTTCTGTGTGTGTTTGTGTTGGCGGGAAAACATTGTGTATGCCTGTAAGAATAAGTCGATGGATGTTTGTGTGAATTTCATGTGTATGTGTGTGTCGCGACCACATTTGTCAATACTTTAGGGCAGTTCCAAGTGTTGATGGTTCTGCTGGATACCCATTGTGAGTGCTGTGTCGTAAGTGTGACTGTGTGTGTGTGTGTTCGCGGGAAACCGTTGTGTATGCCTGTAAGAAAAAGTCGATGGGTGTTTGTGTGTGTTTCTGGTGTATGTGTGTGTCGGGAAAACGTTTGTGAGTATGTTAGGGCAGTTCCAAGTGTTGATGGCTCTGCCGAGGCCCAGTGTGCGTACTGTGCTGTTAGTGTGACAGTGTGTGTGTGTGTGTGTGTGTGTGTGTTTGGGGAAACCCCACTCTGTCTGCCTGTAACAAAATGTTGATGGGTGTTTGTGTGTGTTTCTTGTGTATGTGTGGGTCGGGACCACGTTTGTTTGTATGTTAGGGCAGATTCAAGTGCCAGTGTGAATGCTGTGTTGTGAGTGTGATAGTGTGTGTGTGTGTGTGTTTGCGGAAACCATTGTGCATGACTGTAAGTAAAAGTCAATGGGAGTTTGTGTGTGTTTCTTGTGTATGTGTGTGTCGGGACCACGTTTGTGAGTATGTTAGGGCAGTTCCAACTGTTGATGGCTATGCCGGGGACCCAGTGTGAGTGCTGTGTTGTGCGTGTGATAGTGTATGTGTGTGTGTGTGTGTGTTTTGCTGGATACCATTGTGCATGTCTGTAAGAAAAAGTCGTAGGGTGTTTTTGTGTGTTTCTTCTGCATGTGTGTTTCGGGACCACGTTTGTGAATATGTTAAGGTAATTCCAAGTGTTCATGGCTCTGCTGGAGATCCAATGTGAGTGCTCTGTCGTGAGTGTGACTTTTGTGTGTGTGTGTGTGTGTGTGTGTGTTTGCAGGAAACCATTGTGTATGCCTGCAAGAAAAAGTCGATATGTGTTTGTGTGTGTTATTTGTATATGTGTGTGTCAGGACCATGTTTGTGATTATGTTAAAGCAGTTCCAAGTGTTGACGGCTGTGTTGGAGACCCAGTGTGAGTGCGGTGTTGTGAGTGTGATAGTGTGTGTGTGTCTGTGTGTGTTTCAGAACCCCCTGTGTACGCCTGTAAGAAAAATTCCATGGGTGTTTGTGTGTGTTTCTTGTGTATGTGTGTGTCGGGAAAACGTTTGTGAGTATGTTAGGGCAGTTCCAAGTGTTGATGGCTCTGCCGAGGCCCAGTGTGAGTGCTGTGTTGCGAGTGTGACAGTGTGTGTGTGTGTGTGTTTTCCGGTAACCATTGTGTATGCCTGTATGAAAAAGTCGATGGGTGTATTTGTGTGTTCTTGCGTATTGTGTTTCAGATCCACATTTGTGAGTGTGTGAGGGCAGTTCCAAGTGTTGATGTCTCTGCCGAGGTACAGAGTGAGTGCTGTGTTGTGAGTGTGAGAGTGTGTGTGTGTGTGTGTGTGTTTTCGGGTAACCATTGTGTATGCCTGTATGAAAAAGTCGATGGGTGTATTTGTGTGTTCTTGCGTATTGTGTTTCAGATCCACATTTGTGAGTGTGTGAGGGCAGTTCCAAGTGTTCACGAGTTTGCCCGATATCCAGTGTGAGTGTGTGTTGTGAGTGTGACAGTGTGTGTGCGTGTCTGTGTGTGTGTTTGCAGGAAACCAGTCTGTATGCCTATAAGAAAAATTCCATGGGTGTTTGTGTGTGTTTCTTCTGTATGTGTGTGTCGGGACCACATTTGTGAATATGTTAGGGCAGTTCCAAGTGTTGATGGCTCTGCTGGAGACCCAGTGAGAGTGCTGTGTTGTGAGTGTGATAGTGTGTTTGTGTCTCTGTGTGTGTGTGTGTGTTTGGGGGAACCCGACAGTGTATGCTTCTAAGAAAAAGTCGATGGGTGTTTGTGTGTGTTTCTTGTGTATGTGTGTGTCGGGACCACGTATGTGAGTATGTTGTGGCAGTTCCAAGTGCCAGTGTGAATGCTGTGTTGTGAGTGTGGCAGTGTGTGTTTCTGTGTGTGTTTGTGTTGACGGGAAAACATTGTGTATGCCTGTAAGAATGAGTCGATGGATGTTTGTGTGAGTTTCATGTGTATGTGTGTGTCGCGACCACATTTGTCAATATTTTAGGGCAGTTCCAAGTGTTGATGGTTCTGCTGGATACCCATTGTGAGTGCTGTGTCGTAAGTGTGACTGTGTGTGTGTGTGTTCGCGGGAAACCGTTGTGTATGCCTGTAAGAAAAAGTCGATGGGTGTTTGTGTGTGTTTCTGGTGTATGTGTGTGTCGGGAAAACGTTTGTGAGTATGTTAGGGCAGTTCCAAGTGTTGATGGCTCTGCCGAGGCCCAGTGTGCGTACTGTGCTGTTAGTGTGACAGTGTGTGTGTGTGTGTGTGTGTGTGTTTGGGGAAACCCCACTCTGTCTGCCTGTAACAAAATGTTGATGGGTGTTTGTGTGTGTTTCTTGTGTATGTGTGGGTCGGGACCACGTTTGTTTGTATGTTAGGGCAGATTCAAGTGCCAGTGTGAATGCTGTGTTGTGAGTGTGATAGTGTGTGTGTGTGTGTGTTTGCGGAAACCATTGTGCATGACTGTAAGTAAAAGTCAATGGGAGTTTGTGTGTGTTTCTTGTGTATGTGTGTGTCGGGACCACGTTTGTGAGTATGTTAGGGCAGTTCCAACTGTTGATGGCTATGCCGGGGACCCAGTGTGAGTGCTGTGTTGTGCGTGTGATAGTGTATGTGTGTGTGTGTGTGTGTTTTGCTGGATACCATTGTGCATGTCTGTAAGAAAAAGTCGTAGGGTGTTTTTGTGTGTTTCTTCTGCATGTGTGTTTCGGGACCACGTTTGTGAATATGTTAAGGTAATTCCAAGTGTTCATGGCTCTGCTGGAGATCCAATGTGAGTGCTCTGTCGTGAGTGTGACTTTTGTGTGTGTGTGTGTGTGTGTGTGTGTGTTTGCAGGAAACCATTGTGTATGCCTGCAAGAAAAAGTCGATGGGTGTTTGTGTGTGTTATTTGTATATGTGTGTGTCAGGACCATGTTTGTGATTATGTTAAAGCAGTTCCAAGTGTTGACGGCTGTGTTGGAGACCCAGTGTGAGTGCGGTGTTGTGAGTGTGATAGTGTGTGTGTGTCTGTGTGTGTTTCAGAACCCCCTGTGTACGCCTGTAAGAAAAATTCCATGGGTGTTTGTGTGTGTTTCTTGTGTATGTGTGTGTCGGGAAAACGTTTGTGAGTGTGTGAGGGCAGTTCCAAGTGTTGATGGCTCTGCCGAGGCCCAGTGTGAGTGCTGTGTTGCGAGTGTGACAGTGTGTGTGTGTGTGTGTTTTCCGGTAACCATTGTGTATGCCTGTATGAAAAAGTCGATGGGTGTATTTGTGTGTTCTTGCGTATTGTGTTTCAGATCCACATTTGTGAGTGTGTGAGGGCAGTTCCAAGTGTTGATGTCTCTGCCGAGGTACAGAGTGAGTGCTGTGTTGTGAGTGTGAGAGTGTGTGTGTGTGTGTGTGTGTTTTCGGGTAACCATTGTGTATGCCTGTATGAAAAAGTCGATGGGTGTATTTGTGTGTTCTTGCGTATTGTGTTTCAGATCCACATTTGTGAGTGTGTGAGGGCAGTTCCAAGTGTTCACGAGTTTGCTGGATATCCAGTGTGAGTGTGTGTTGTGAGTGTGACAGTGTGTGTGCGTGTCTGTGTGTGTGTTTGCAGGAAACCAGTCTGTATGCCTATAAGAAAAATTCCATGGGTGTTTGTGTGTGTTTCTTCTGTATGTGTGTGTCGGGACCACATTTGTGAATATGTTAGGGCAGTTCCAAGTGTTGATGGCTCTGCTGGAGACCCAGTGAGAGTGTTGTGTTGTGAGTGTGATAGTGTGTGTGTGTCTCTGTGTGTGTGTGTGTGTTTGGGGGAACCCCACAGTGTATGCTTCTAAGAAAAAGTCGATGGGTGTTTGTGTGTGTTTCTTGTGTATGTGTGTGTCGGGACCACGTATGTGAGTATGTTGTGGCAGTTCCAAGTGCCAGTGTGAATGCTGTGTTGTGAGTGTGGCAGTGTGTGTTACTGTATGTGTTTGTGTTGGCGGGAAAACATTGTGTATGCCTGTAAGAATAAGTCGATGGATGTTTGTGTGAGTTTCATGTGTATGTGTGTGTCGCGACCACATTTGTCAATATTTTAGGGCAGTTCCAAGTGTTGATGGTTCTGCTGGATACCCATTGTGAGTGCTGTGTTGTAAGTGTGACTGTGTGTGTGTGTGTTCGCGGGAAACCGTTGTGTATGCCTGTAAGAAAAAGTCGATGGGTGTTTGTGTGTGTTTCTTGTGTATGTGTGTGTCGGGAAAACGTTTGTGAGTATGTTAGGGCAGTTCCAAGTGTTGATGGCTCTGCCGAGGCCCAGTGTGCGTACTGTGCTGTTAGTGTGACAGTGTGTGTGTGTGTGTGTGTGTGTGTGTTTGGGGAAACCCCACTCTGTCTGCCTGTAAGAAAATGTTGATGGGTGTATGTGTGTGTCGGGACCACGTTTGTTTGTATGTTAGGGCAGATTCAAGTGCCAGTGTGAATGCTGTGTTGTGAGTGTGATAGTGTGTGTGTGTGTGTGTGTTTGCGGAAACCATTGTGCATGACTGTAAGTAAAAGTCAATGGGAGTTTGTGTGTGTTTCTTGTGTATGTGTGTGTCGGGAAAACGTTTGTGAGTTTGTTAGGGCAGTTCCAAGTGTTGATGGCTCTGCCGAGGCCCAGTGTGAGTGCTGTGTTGCGAGTGTGACAGTGTGTGTGTGTGTGTGTGTTTTCGGGTAACCATTGTGTATGCCTGTATGAAAAAGTCGATGGGTGTATTTGTGTGTTCTTGCGTATTGTGTTTCAGATCCACATTTGTGAGTGTGTGAGGGCAGTTCCAAGTGTTGATGTCTCTGCCGAGGTACAGAGTGAGTGCTGTGTTGTGAGTGTGAGAGTGTGTGTGTGTGTGTGTGTGTGTGTTTTCGGGTAACCATTGTGTATGCCTGTATGAAAAAGTCGATGGGTGTATTTGTGTGTTCTTGCGTATTGTGTTTCAGATCCACATTTGTGAGTGTGTGAGGGCAGTTCCAAGTGTTCACGAGTTTGCTGGATATCCAGTGTGAGTGTGTGTTGTGAGTGTGACAGTGTGTGTGCGTGTCTGTGTGTGTGTTTGCAGGAAACCAGTCTGTATGCCTATAAGAAAAATTCCATGGGTGTTTGTGTGTGTTTCTTCTGTATGTGTGTGTCGGGACCACATTTGTGAATATGTTAGGGCAGTTCCAAGTGTTGATGGCTCTGCTGGAGACCCAGTGAGAGTGCTGTGTTGTGAGTGTGACAGTGTGTGTGTGTCTCTGTGTGTGTGTGTGTTTGGGGGAACCCCACAGTGTATGCTTCTAAGAAAAAGTCGATGGGTGTTTGTGTGTGTTTCTTGTGTATGTGTGTGTCGGGACCACGTATGTGAGTATGTTGTGGCAGTTCCAAGTGCCAGTGTGAATGCTGTGTTGTGAGTGTGGCAGTGTGTGTTTCTGTGTGTGTTAGTGTTGGCGGGAAAACATTGTGTATGCCTGTAAGAATAAGTCGATGGATGTTTGTGTGAGTTTCATGTGTATGTGTGTGTCGCGACCACATTTGTCAATATTTTAGGGCAGTTCCAAGTGTTGATGGTTCTGCTGGATACCCATTGTGAGTGCTGTGTTGTAAGTGTGACTCTGTGTGTGTGTGTTCGCGGGAAACCGTTGTGTATGCCTGTAAGAAAAAGTCGATGGGTGTTTGTGTGTGTTTCTTGTGTATGTGTGTGTCGGGAGAACGTTTGTGAGTATGTTAGGGCAGTTCCAAGTGTTGATGGCTCTGCCGAGGCCCAGTGTGCGTACTGTGCTGTTAGTGTGACAGTGTGTGTGTGTGTGTGTGTGTGTTTGGGGAAACCCCACTCTGTCTGCCTGTAACAAAATGTTGATGGGTGTTTGTGTGTGTTTCTTGTGTATGTGTGGGTCGGGACCACGTTTGTTTGTATGTTAGGGCAGATTCAAGTGCCAGTGTGAATGCTGTGTTGTGAGTGTGATAGTGTGTGTGTGTGTGTGTTTGCGGAAACCATTGTGCATGACTGTAAGTAAAAGTCAATGGGAGTTTGTGTGTGTTTCTTGTGTATGTGTGTGTCGGGACCACGTTTGTGAGTATGTTAGGGCAGTTCCAACTGTTGATGGCTATGCCGGGGACCCAGTGTGAGTGCTGTGTTGTGCGTGTGATAGTGTATGTGTGTGTGTGTGTGTGTTTTGCTGGATACCATTGTGCATGTCTGTAAGAAAAAGTCGTAGGGTGTTTTTGTGTGTTTCTTCTGCATGTGTGTTTCGGGACCACGTTTGTGAATATGTTAAGGTAATTCCAAGTGTTCATGGCTCTGCTGGAGATCCAATGTGAGTGCTCTGTCGTGAGTGTGACTTTTGTGTGTGTGTGTGTGTGTGTGTTTGCAGGAAACCATTGTGTATGCCTGCAAGAAAAAGTCGATGGGTGTTTGTGTGTGTTATTTGTATATGTGTGTGTCAGGACCATGTTTGTGATTATGTTAAAGCAGTTCCAAGTGTTGACGGCTGTGTTGGAGACCCAGTGTGAGTGCGGTGTTGTGAGTGTGATAGTGTGTGTGTGTCTGTGTGTGTTTCAGATCCCCCTGTGTACGCCTGTAAGAAAAATTCCATGGGTGTTTGTGTGTGTTTCTTGTGTATGTGTGTGTCGGGAAAACGTTTGTGAGTATGTTAGGGCAGTTCCAAGTGTTGATGGCTCTGCCGAGGCCCAGTGTGAGTGCTGTGTTGCGAGTGTGACAGTGTGTGTGTGTGTGTGTGTGTGTTTTCCGGTAACCATTGTGTATGCCTGTATGAAAAAGTCGATGGGTGTATTTGTGTGTTCTTGCGTATTGTGTTTCAGATCCACATTTGTGAGTGTGTGAGGGCAGTTCCAAGTGTTGATGTCTCTGCCGAGGTACAGAGTGAGTGCTGTGTTGTGAGTGTGAGAGTGTGTGTGTGTGTGTGTGTGTGTGTTTTCGGGTAACCATTGTGTATGCCTGTATGAAAAAGTCGATGGGTGTATTTGTGTGTTCTTGCGTATTGTGTTTCAGATCCACATTTGTGAGTGTGTGAGGGCAGTTCCAAGTGTTCATGAGTTTGCTGGATATCCAGTGTGAGTGTGTGTTGTGAGTGTGACAGTGTGTGTGCGTGTCTGTGTGTGTGTTTGCAGGAAACCAGTCTGTATGCCTATAAGAAAAATTCCATGGGTGTTTGTGTGTGTTTCTTCTGTATGTGTGTGTCGGGACCACATTTGTGAATATGTTAGGGCAGTTCCAAGTGTTGATGGCTCTGCTGGAGACCCAGTGAGAGTGCTGTGTTGTGAGTGTGACAGTGTGTGTGTGTCTCTGTGTGTGTGTGTGTTTGGGGGAACCCCACAGTGTATGCTTCTAAGAAAAAGTCGATGGGTGTTTGTGTGTGTTTCTTGTGTATGTGTGTGTCGGGACCACGTATGTGAGTATGTTGTGGCAGTTCCAAGTGCCAGTGTGAATGCTGTGTTGTGAGTGTGGCAGTGTGTGTTTCTGTGTGTGTTTGTGTTGGCGGGAAAACATTGTGTATGCCTGTAAGAATAAGTCGATGGATGTTTGTGTGAGTTTCATGTGTATGTGTGTGTCGCGACCACATTTGTCAATATTTTAGGGCAGTTCCAAGTGTTGATGGTTCTGCTGGATACCCATTGTGAGTGCTGTGTTGTAAGTGTGACTGTGTGTGTGTGTGTTCGCGGGAAACCGTTGTGTATGCCTGTAAGAAAAAGTCGATGGGTGTTTGTGTGTGTTTCTTGTGTATGTGTGTGTCGGGAAAACGTTTGTGAGTATGTTAGGGCAGTTCCAAGTGTTGATGGCTCTGCCGAGGCCCAGTGTGCGTACTGTGCTGTTAGTGTGACAGTGTGTGTGTGTGTGTGTGTGTGTTTGGGGAAACCCCACTCTGTCTGCCTGTAACAAAATGTTGATGGGTGTTTGTGTGTGTTTCTTGTGTATGTGTGTGTCGGGACCACGTTTGTTTGTATGTTAGGGCAGATTCAAGTGCCAGTGTGAATGCTGTGGGGTGAGTGTGATAGTGTGTGTGTGTGTGTTTGCGGAAACCATTGTGCATGACTGTAAGTAAAAGTCAATGGGAGTTTGTGTGTGTTTCTTGTGTATGTGTGTGTCGGGACCACGTTTGTGAGTATGTTAGGGCAGTTCCAAGTGTTGATGGCTATGCCGGGGACCCAGTGTGAGTGCTGTGTTGTGCGTGTGATAGTGTATGTGTGTGTGTGTGTGTGTGTTTTGCTGGATACCATTGTGTATGTCTGTAAGAAAAAGTCGTAGGGTGTTTTTGTGTGTTTCTTCTGCATGTGTGTTTCGGGACCACGTTTGTGAATATGTTAAGGTAATTCCAAGTGTTCATGGCTCTGCTGGAGATCCAATGTGAGTGCTCTGTCGTGAGTGTGACTTTTGTGTGTGTGTGTGTGTGTGTTTGCAGGAAACCATTGTGTATGCCTGCAAGAAAAAGTCGATGGGTGTTTGTGTGTGTTATTTGTATATGTGTGTGTCAGGACCATGTTTGTGATTATGTTAAAGCAGTTCCAAGTGTTGACGGCTGTGTTGGAGACCCAGTGTGAGTGCGGTGTTGTGAGTGTGATAGTGTGTGTGTGTCTGAGTGTGTTTCAGAACCCCCTGTGTACGCCTGTAAGAAAAATTCCATGGGTGTTTGTGTGTGTTTCTTGTGTATGTGTGTGTCGGGAAAACGTTTGTGAGTGTGTGAGGGCAGTTCCAAGTGTTGATGGCTCTGCCGCGGCCCAGTGTGAGTGCTGTGTTGCGAGTGTGACAGTGTGTGTGTGTGTGTGTGTGTGTGTTTTCCGGTAACCATTGTGTATGCCTGTATGAAAAAGTCGATGGGTGTATTTGTGTGTTCTTGCGTATTGTGTTTCAGATCCACATTTGTGAGTGTGTGAGGGCAGTTCCAAGTGTTGATGTCTCTGCCGAGGTACAGAGTGAGTGCTGTGTTGTGAGTGTGAGAGTGTGTGTGTGTGTGTGTGTGTTTTCGGGTAACCATTGTGTATGCCTGTATGAAAAAGTCGATGGGTGTATTTGTGTGTTCTTGCGTATTGTGTTTCAGATCCACATTTGTGAGTGTGTGAGGGCAGTTCCAAGTGTTCACGAGTTTGCTGGATATCCAGTGTGAGTGTGTGTTGTGAGTGTGACAGTGTGTGTGCGTGTCTGTGTGTGTGTTTGCAGGAAACCAGTCTGTATGCCTATAAGAAAAATTCCATGGGTGTTTGTGTGTGTTTCTTCTGTATGTGTGTGTCGGGACCACATTTGTGAATATGTTAGGGCAGTTCCAAGTGTTGATGGCTCTGCTGGAGACCCAGTGAGAGTGCTGTGTTGTGAGTGTGATAGTGTGTGTGTGTCTCTGTGTGTGTGTGTGTTTGGGGGAACCCGACAGTGTATGCTTCTAAGAAAAAGTCGATGGGTGTTTGTGTGTGTTTCTTGTGTATGTGTGTGTCGGGACCACGTATGTGAGTATGTTGTGGCAGTTCCAAGTGCCAGTGTGAATGCTGTGTTGTGAGTGTGGCAGTGTGTGTTTCTGTGTGTGTTTGTGTTGGCGGGAAAACATTGTGTATGCCTGTAAGAATAAGTCGATGGATGTTTGTGTGAATTTCATGTGTATGTGTGTGTCGCGACCACATTTGTCAATACTTTAGGGCAGTTCCAAGTGTTGATGGTTCTGCTGGATACCCATTGTGAGTGCTGTGTCGTAAGTGTGACTGTGTGTGTGTGTGTTCGCGGGAAACCGTTGTGTATGCCTGTAAGAAAAAGTCGATGGGTGTTTGTGTGTGTTTCTTGTGTATGTGTGTGTCGGGAAAACGTTTGTGAGTATGTTAGGGCAGTTCCAAGTGTTGATGGCTCTGCCGAGGCCCAGTGTGCGTACTGTGCTGTTAGTGTGACAGTGTGTGTGTGTGTGTGTGTGTTTGGGGAAACCCCACTCTGTCTGCCTGTAACAAAATGTTGATGGGTGTTTGTGTGTGTTTCTTGTGTATGTGTGGGTCGGGACCACGTTTGTTTGTATGTTAGGGCAGATTCAAGTGCCAGTGTGAATGCTGTGTTGTGAGTGTGATAGTGTGTGTGTGTGTGTGTTTGCGGAAACCATTGTGCATGACTGTAAGTAAAAGTCAATGGGAGTTTGTGTGTGTTTCTTGTGTATGTGTGTGTCGGGACCACGTTTGTGAGTATGTTAGGGCAGTTCCAACTGTTGATGGCTATGCCGGGGACCCAGTGTGAGTGCTGTGTTGTGCGTGTGATAGTGTATGTGTGTGTGTGTGTGTGTTTTGCTGGATACCATTGTGCATGTCTGTAAGAAAAAGTCGTAGGGTGTTTTTGTGTGTTTCTTCTGCATGTGTGTTTCGGGACCACGTTTGTGAATATGTTAAGGTAATTCCAAGTGTTCATGGCTCTGCTGGAGATCCAATGTGAGTGCTCTGTCGTGAGTGTGACTTTTGTGTGTGTGTGTGTGTGTGTGTTTGCAGGAAACCATTGTGTATGCCTGCAAGAAAAAGTCGATGGGTGTTTGTGTGTGTTATTTGTATATGTGTGTGTCAGGACCATGTTTGTGATTATGTTAAAGCAGTTCCAAGTGTTGACGGCTGTGTTGGAGACCCAGTGTGAGTGCGGTGTTGTGAGTGTGATAGTGTGTGTGTGTCTGTGCGTGTTTCAGAACCCCCTGTGTACGCCTGTAAGAAAAATTCCATGGGTGTTTGTGTGTGTTTCTTGTGTATGTGTGTGTCGGGAAAACGTTTGTGAGTATGTTAGGGCAGTTCCAAGTGTTGATGGCTCTGCCGAGGCCCAGTGTGAGTGCTGTGTTGCGAGTGTGACAGTGTGTGTGTGTGTGTGTGTTTTCCGGTAACCATTGTGTATGCCTGTATGAAAAAGTCGATGGGTGTATTTGTGTGTTCTTGCGTATTGTGTTTCAGATCCACATTTGTGAGTGTGTGAGGGCAGTTCCAAGTGTTGATGTCTCTGCCGAGGTACAGAGTGAGTGCTGTGTTGTGAGTGTGAGAGTGTGTGTGTGTGTGTGTGTGTTTTCGGGTAACCATTGTGTATGCCTGTATGAAAAAGTCGATGGGTGTATTTGTGTGTTCTTGCGTATTGTGTTTCAGATCCACATTTGTGAGTGTGTGAGGGCAGTTCCAAGTGTTCACGAGTTTGCTGGATATCCAGTGTGAGTGTGTGTTGTGAGTGTGACAGTGTGTGTGCGTGTCTGTGTGTGTGTTTGCAGGAAACCAGTCTGTATGCCTATAAGAAAAATTCCATGGGTGTTTGTGTGTGTTTCTTCTGTATGTGTGTGTCGGGACCACATTTGTGAATATGTTAGGGCAGTTCCAAGTGTTGATGGCTCTGCTGGAGACCCAGTGAGAGTGCTGTGTTGTGAGTGTGATAGTGTGTGTGTGTCTCTGTGTGTGTGTGTGTTTGGGGGAACCCCACAGTGTATGCTTCTAAGAAAAAGTCGATGGGTGTTTGTGTGTGTTTCTTGTGTATGTGTGTGTCGGGACCACGTATGTGAGTATGTTGTGGCAGTTCCAAGTGCCAGTGTGAATGCTGTGTTGTGAGTGTGGCAGTGTGTGTTTCTGTGTGTGTTTGTGTTGGCGGGAAAACATTGTGTATGCCTGTAAGAATAAGTCGATGGATGTTTGTGTGAATTTCATGTGTATGTGTGTGTCGCGACCACATTTGTCAATACTTTAGGGCAGTTCCAAGTGTTGATGGTTCTGCTGGATACCCATTGTGAGTGCTGTGTCGTAAGTGTGACTGTGTGTGTGTGTGTTCGCGGGAAACCGTTGTGTATGCCTGTAAGAAAAAGTCGATGGGTGTTTGTGTGTGTTTCTTGTGTATGTGTGTGTCGGGAAAACGTTTGTGAGTATGTTAGGGCAGTTCCAAGTGTTGATGGCTCTGCCGAGGCCCAGTGTGCGTACTGTGCTGTTAGTGTGACAGTGTGTGTGTGTGTGTGTGTGTGTGTTTGGGGAAACCCCACTCTGTCTGCCTGTAACAAAATGTTGATGGGTGTTTGTGTGTGTTTCTTGTGTATGTGTGGGTCGGGACCACGTTTGTTTGTATGTTAGGGCAGATTCAAGTGCCAGTGTGAATGCTGTGTTGTGAGTGTGATAGTGTGTGTGTGTGTGTGTTTGCGGAAACCATTGTGCATGACTGTAAGTAAAAGTCAATGGGAGTTTGTGTGTGTTTCTTGTGTATGTGTGTGTCGGGACCACGTTTGTGAGTATGTTAGGGCAGTTCCAACTGTTGATGGCTATGCCGGGGACCCAGTGTGAGTGCTGTGTTGTGCGTGTGATAGTGTATGTGTGTGTGTGTGTGTGTTTTGCTGGATACCATTGTGCATGTCTGTAAGAAAAAGTCGTAGGGTGTTTTTGTGTGTTTCTTCTGCATGTGTGTTTCGGGACCACGTTTGTGAATATGTTAAGGTAATTCCAAGTGTTCATGGCTCTGCTGGAGATCCAATGTGAGTGCTCTGTCGTGAGTGTGACTTTTGTGTGTGTGTGTGTGTGTGTGTGTGTGTTTGCAGGAAACCATTGTGTATGCCTGCAAGAAAAAGTCGATGGGTGTTTGTGTGTGTTATTTGTATATGTGTGTGTCAGGACCATGTTTGTGATTATGTTAAAGCAGTTCCAAGTGTTGACGGCTGTGTTGGAGACCCAGTGTGAGTGCGGTGTTGTGAGTGTGATAGTGTGTGTGTGTCTGTGTGTGTTTCAGAACCCCCTGTGTACGCCTGTAAGAAAAATTCCATGGGTGTTTGTGTGTGTTTCTTGTGTATGTGTGTGTCGGGAAAACGTTTGTGAGTATGTTAGGGCAGTTCCAAGTGTTGATGGCTCTGCCGAGGCCCAGTGTGAGTGCTGTGTTGCGAGTGTGACAGTGTGTGTGTGTGTGTGTTTTCCGGTAACCATTGTGTATGCCTGTATGAAAAAGTCGATGGGTGTATTTGTGTGTTCTTGCGTATTGTGTTTCAGATCCACATTTGTGAGTGTGTGAGGGCAGTTCCAAGTGTTGATGTCTCTGCCGAGGTACAGAGTGAGTGCTGTGTTGTGAGTGTGAGAGTGTGTGTGTGTGTGTGTGTGTTTTCGGGTAACCATTGTGTATGCCTGTATGAAAAAGTCGATGGGTGTATTTGTGTGTTCTTGCGTATTGTGTTTCAGATCCACATTTGTGAGTGTGTGAGGGCAGTTCCAAGTGTTCACGAGTTTGCTGGATATCCAGTGTGAGTGTGTGTTGTGAGTGTGACAGTGTGTGTGCGTGTCTGTGTGTGTGTTTGCAGGAAACCAGTCTGTATGCCTATAAGAAAAATTCCATGGGTGTTTGTGTGTGTTTCTTCTGTATGTGTGTGTCGGGACCACATTTGTGAATATGTTAGGGCAGTTCCAAGTGTTGATGGCTCTGCTGGAGACCCAGTGAGAGTGCTGTGTTGTGAGTGTGATAGTGTGTGTGTGTCTCTGTGTGTGTGTGTGTGTTTGGGGGAACCCGACAGTGTATGCTTCTAAGAAAAAGTCGATGGGTGTTTGTGTGTGTTTCTTGTGTATGTGTGTGTCGGGACCACGTATGTGAGTATGTTGTGGCAGTTCCAAGTGCCAGTGTGAATGCTGTGTTGTGAGTGTGGCAGTGTGTGTTTCTGTGTGTGTTTGTGTTGACGGGAAAACATTGTGTATGCCTGTAAGAATGAGTCGATGGATGTTTGTGTGAGTTTCATGTGTATGTGTGTGTCGCGACCACATTTGTCAATATTTTAGGGCAGTTCCAAGTGTTGATGGTTCTGCTGGATACCCATTGTGAGTGCTGTGTCGTAAGTGTGACTGTGTGTGTGTGTGTTCGCGGGAAACCGTTGTGTATGCCTGTAAGAAAAAGTCGATGGGTGTTTGTGTGTGTTTCTGGTGTATGTGTGTGTCGGGAAAACGTTTGTGAGTATGTTAGGGCAGTTCCAAGTGTTGATGGCTCTGCCGAGGCCCAGTGTGCGTACTGTGCTGTTAGTGTGACAGTGTGTGTGTGTGTGTGTGTGTGTGTTTGGGGAAACCCCACTCTGTCTGCCTGTAACAAAATGTTGATGGGTGTTTGTGTGTGTTTTTTGTGTATGTGTGGGTCGGGACCACGTTTGTTTGTATGTTAGGGCAGATTCAAGTGCCAGTGTGAATGCTGTGTTGTGAGTGTGATAGTGTGTGTGTGTGTGTGTTTGCGGAAACCATTGTGCATGACTGTAAGTAAAAGTCAATGGGAGTTTGTGTGTGTTTCTTGTGTATGTGTGTGTCGGGACCACGTTTGTGAGTATGTTAGGGCAGTTCCAACTGTTGATGGCTATGCCGGGGACCCAGTGTGAGTGCTGTGTTGTGCGTGTGATAGTGTATGTGTGTGTGTGTGTGTGTTTTGCTGGATACCATTGTGCATGTCTGTAAGAAAAAGTCGTAGGGTGTTTTTGTGTGTTTCTTCTGCATGTGTGTTTCGGGACCACGTTTGTGAATATGTTAAGGTAATTCCAAGTGTTCATGGCTCTGCTGGAGATCCAATGTGAGTGCTCTGTCGTGAGTGTGACTTTTGTGTGTGTGTGTGTGTGTGTGTGTGTGTGTTTGCAGGAAACCATTGTGTATGCCTGCAAGAAAAAGTCGATGGGTGTTTGTGTGTGTTATTTGTATATGTGTGTGTCAGGACCATGTTTGTGATTATGTTAAAGCAGTTCCAAGTGTTGACGGCTGTGTTGGAGACCCAGTGTGAGTGCGGTGTTGTGAGTGTGATAGTGTGTGTGTGTCTGTGCGTGTTTCAGAACCCCCTGTGTACGCCTGTAAGAAAAATTCCATGGGTGTTTGTGTGTGTTTCTTGTGTATGTGTGTGTCGGGAAAACGTTTGTGAGTATGTTAGGGCAGTTCCAAGTGTTGATGGCTCTGCCGAGGCCCAGTGTGAGTGCTGTGTTGCGAGTGTGACAGTGTGTGTGTGTGTGTGTGTTTTCCGGTAACCATTGTGTATGCCTGTATGAAAAAGTCGATGGGTGTATTTGTGTGTTCTTGCGTATTGTGTTTCAGATCCACATTTGTGAGTGTGTGAGGGCAGTTCCAAGTGTTGATGTCTCTGCCGAGGTACAGAGTGAGTGCTGTGTTGTGAGTGTGAGAGTGTGTGTGTGTGTGTGTGTGTTTTCGGGTAACCATTGTGTATGCCTGTATGAAAAAGTCGATGGGTGTATTTGTGTGTTCTTGCGTATTGTGTTTCAGATCCACATTTGTGAGTGTGTGAGGGCAGTTCCAAGTGTTCACGAGTTTGCTGGATATCCAGTGTGAGTGTGTGTTGTGAGTGTGACAGTGTGTGTGCGTGTCTGTGTGTGTGTTTGCAGGAAACCAGTCTGTATGCCTATAAGAAAAATTCCATGGGTGTTTGTGTGTGTTTCTTCTGTATGTGTGTGTCGGGACCACATTTGTGAATATGTTAGGGCAGTTCCAAGTGTTGATGGCTCTGCTGGAGACCCAGTGAGAGTGCTGTGTTGTGAGTGTGATAGTGTGTGTGTGTCTCTGTGTGTGTGTGTGTGTTTGGGGGAACCCCACAGTGTATGCTTCTAAGAAAAAGTCGATGGGTGTTTGTGTGTGTTTCTTGTGTATGTGTGTGTCGGGACCACGTATGTGAGTATGTTGTGGCAGTTCCAAGTGCCAGTGTGAATGCTGTGTTGTGAGTGTGGCAGTGTGTGTTTCTGTGTGTGTTTGTGTTGGCGGGAAAACATTGTGTATGCCTGTAAGAATAAGTCGATGGATGTTTGTGTGAGTTTCATGTGTATGTGTGTGTCGCGACCACATTTGTCAATATTTTAGGGCAGTTCCAAGTGTTGATGGTTTTGCTGGATACCCATTGTGAGTGCTGTGTTGTAAGTGTGACTCTGTGTGTGTGTGTTCGCGGGAAACCGTTGTGTATGCCTGTAAGAAAAAGTCGATGGGTGTTTGTGTGTGTTTCTTGTGTATGTGTGTGTCGGGAAAACGTTTGTGAGTATGTTAGGGCAGTTCCAAGTGTTGATGGCTCTGCCGAGGCCCAGTGTGCGTACTGTGCTGTTAGTGTGACAGTGTGTGTGTGTGTGTGTGTGTGTGTTTGGGGAAACCCCACTCTGTCTGCCTGTAACAAAATGTTGATGGGTGTTTGTGTGTGTTTCTTGTGTATGTGTGTGTCGGGACCACGTTTGTTTGTATGTTAGGGCAGATTCAAGTGCCAGTGTGAATGCTGTGTTGTGAGTGTGATAGTGTGTGTGTGTGTGTGTTTGCGGAAACCATTGTGCATGACTGTAAGTAAAAGTCAATGGGAGTTTGTGTGTGTTTCTTGTGTATGTGTGTGTTGGGACCACGTTTGTGAGTATGTTAGGGCAGTTCCAACTGTTGATGGCTATGCCGGGGACCCAGTGTGAGTGCTGTGTTGTGCGTGTGATAGTGTATGTGTGTGTGTGTGTGTGTGTTTTGCTGGATACCATTGTGTATGTCTGTAAGAAAAAGTCGTAGGGTGTTTTTGTGTGTTTCTTCTGCATGTGTGTTTCGGGACCACGTTTGTGAATATGTTAAGGTAATTCCAAGTGTTCATGGCTCTGCTGGAGATCCAATGTGAGTGCTCTGTCGTGAGTGTGACTTTTGTGTGTGTGTGTGTGTGTGTGTGTTTGCAGGAAACCATTGTGTATGCCTGCAAGAAAAAGTCGATGGGTGTTTGTGTGTGTTATTTGTATATGTGTGTGTCAGGACCATGTTTGTGATTATGTTAAAGCAGTTTCAAGTGTTGACGGCTGTGTTGGAGACCCAGTGTGAGTGCGGTGTTGTGAGTGTGATAGTGTGTGTGTGTCTGTGTGTGTTTCAGAACCCCCTGTGTACGCCTGTAAGAAAAATTCCATGGGTGTTTGTGTGTGTTTCTTGTGTATGTGTGTGTCGGGAAAACGTTTGTGAGTATGTTAGGGCAGTTCCAAGTGTTGATGGCTCTGCCGAGGCCCAGTGTGAGTGCTGTGTTGCGAGTGTGACAGTGTGTGTGTGTGTGTGTGTGTGTGTTTTCCGGTAACCATTGTGTATGCCTGTATGAAAAAGTCGATGGGTGTATTTGTGTGTTCTTGCGTATTGTGTTTCAGATCCACATTTGTGAGTGTGTGAGGGCAGTTCCAAGTGTTGATGTCTCTGCCGAGGTACAGAGTGAGTGCTGTGTTGTGAGTGTGAGAGTGTGTGTGTGTGTGTGTGTGTGTGTTTTCGGGTAACCATTGTGTATGCCTGTATGAAAAAGTCGATGGGTGTATTTGTGTGTTCTTGCGTATTGTGTTTCAGATCCACATTTGTGAGTGTGTGAGGGCAGTTCCAAGTGTTCACGAGTTTGCTGGATATCCAGTGTGAGTGTGTGTTGTGAGTGTGACAGTGTGTGTGCGTGTCTGTGTGTGTGTTTGCAGGAAACCAGTCTGTATGCCTATAAGAAAAATTCCATGGGTGTTTGTGTGTGTTTCTTCTGTATGTGTGTGTCGGGACCACATTTGTGAATATGTTAGGGCAGTTCCAAGTGTTGATGGCTCTGCTGGAGACCCAGTGAGAGTGCTGTGTTGTGAGTGTGATAGTGTGTGTGTGTCTCTGTGTGTGTGTGTGTTTGGGGGAACCCCACAGTGTATGCTTCTAAGAAAAAGTCGATGGGTGTTTGTGTGTGTTTCTTGTGTATGTGTGTGTCGGGACCACGTATGTGAGTATGTTGTGGCAGTTCCAAGTGCCAGTGTGAATGCTGTGTTGTGAGTGTGGCAGTGTGTGTTTCTGTGTGTGTTTGTGTTGGCGGGAAAACATTGTGTATGCCTGTAAGAATAAGTCGATGGATGTTTGTGTGAGTTTCATGTGTATGTGTGTGTCGCGACCACATTTGTCAATATTTTAGGGCAGTTCCAAGTGTTGATGGTTCTGCTGGATACCCATTGTGAGTGCTGTGTTGTAAGTGTGACTCTGTGTGTGTGTGTTCGCGGGAAACCGTTGTGTATGCCTGTAAGAAAAAGTCGATGGGTGTTTGTGTGTGTTTCTGGTGTATGTGTGTGTCGGGAAAACGTTTGTGAGTATGTTAGGGCAGTTCCAAGTGTTGATGGCTCTGCCGAGGCCCAGTGTGCGTACTGTGCTGTTAGTGTGACAGTGTGTGTGTGTGTGTGTGTGTGTGTTTGGGGAAACCCCACTCTGTCTGCCTGTAACAAAATGTTGATGGGTGTTTGTGTGTGTTTCTTGTGTATGTGTGTGTCGGGACCACGTTTGTTTGTATGTTAGGGCAGATTCAAGTGCCAGTGTGAATGCTGTGTTGTGAGTGTGATAGTGTGTGTGTGTGTGTGTTTCCGGAAACCATTGTGCATGACTGTAAATAAAAGTCAGTGGGAGTTTGTGTGTGTTTCTTGTGTATGTGTGTGTCGGGACCACGTTTGTGAGTATGTTAGGGCAGTTCCAAGTGTTGATGGCTATGCCGGGGACCCAGTGTGAGTGCTGTGTTGTGCGTGTGATAGTGTATGTGTGTGTGTGTGTGTGTGTTTTGCTGGATACCATTGTGTATGTCTGTAAGAAAAAGTCGTAGGGTGTTTTTGTGTGTTTCTTCTGCATGTGTGTTTCGGGACCACGTTTGTGAATATGTTAAGGTAATTCCAAGTGTTCATGGCTCTGCTGGAGATCCAATGTGAGTGCTCTGTCGTGAGTGTGACTTTTGTGTGTGTGTGTGTGTGTGTGTGTGTTTGCAGGAAACCATTGTGTATGCCTGCAAGAAAAAGTCGATGGGTGTTTGTGTGTGTTATTTGTATATGTGTGTGTCAGGACCATGTTTGTGATTATGTTAAAGCAGTTTCAAGTGTTGACGGCTGTGTTGGAGACCCAGTGTGAGTGCGGTGTTGTGAGTGTGATAGTGTGTGTGTGTCTGTGTGTGTTTCAGAACCCCCTGTGTACGCGTGTAAGAAAAATTCCATGGGTGTTTGTGTGTGTTTCTTGTGTATGTGTGTGTCGGGAAAACGTTTGTGAGTATGTTAGGGCAGTTCCAAGTGTTGATGGCTTTGCCGAGGCCCAGTGTGAGTGCTGTGTTGCGAGTGTGACAGTGTGTGTGTGTTTGTGTGTGTGTTTTCCGGTAACCATTGTGTATGCCTGTATGAAAAAGTCGATGGGTGTATTTGTGTGTTCTTGCGTATTGTGTTTCAGATCCACATTTGTGAGTGTGTGAGGGCAGTTCCAAGTGTTGATGTCTCTGCCGAGGTACAGAGTGAGTGCTGTGTTGTGAGTGTGAGAGTGTGTGTGTGTGTGTGTGTGTGTGTTTTCGGGTAACCATTGTGTATGCCTGTATGAAAAAGTCGATGGGTGTATTTGTGTGTTCTTGCGTATTGTGTTTCAGATCCACATTTGTGAGTGTGTGAGGGCAGTTCCAAGTGTTCACGAGTTTGCTGGATATCCAGTGTGAGTGTGTGTTGTGAGTGTGACAGTGTGTGTGCGTGTCTGTGTGTGTGTTTGCAGGAAACCAGTCTGTATGCCTATAAGAAAAATTCCATGGGTGTTTGTGTGTGTTTCTTCTGTATGTGTGTGTCGGGACCACATTTGTGAATATGTTAGGGCAGTTCCAAGTGTTGATGGCTCTGCTGGAGACCCAGTGAGAGTGCTGTGTTGTGAGTGTGATAGTGTGTGTGTGTCTCTGTGTGTGTGTGTGTTTGGGGGAACCCGACAGTGTATGCTTCTAAGAAAAAGTCGATGGGTGTTTGTGTGTGTTTCTTGTGTATGTGTGTGTCGGGACCACGTATGTGATTATGTTGTGGCAGTTCCAAGTGCCAGTGTGAATGCTGTGTTGTGAGTGTGGCAGTGTGTGTTTCTGTGTGTGTTTGTGTTGGCGGGAAAACATTGTGTATGCCTGTAAGAATAAGTCGATGGATGTTTGTGTGAGTTTCATGTGTATGTGTGTGTCGCGACCACATTTGTCAATATTTTAGGGCAGTTCCAAGTGTTGATGGTTCTGCTGGATACCCATTGTGAGTGCTGTGTTGTAAGTGTGACTCTGTGTGTGTGTGTTCGCGGGAAACCGTTGTGTATGCCTGTAAGAAAAAGTCGATGGGTGTTTGTGTGTGTTTCTGGTGTATGTGTGTGTCGGGAAAACGTTTGTGAGTATGTTAGGGCAGTTCCAAGTGTTGATGGCTCTGCCGAGGCCCAGTGTGCGTACTGTGCTGTTAGTGTGACAGTGTGTGTGTGTGTGTGTGTGTGTTTGGGGAAACCCCACTCTGTCTGCCTGTAACAAAATGTTGATGGGTGTTTGTGTGTGTTTCTTGTGTATGTGTGGGTCGGGACCACGTTTGTTTGTATGTTAGGGCAGATTCAAGTGCCAGTGTGAATGCTGTGTTGTGAGTGTGATAGTGTGTGTGTGTGTGTGTGTGTTTGCGGAAACCATTGTGCATGACTGTAAATAAAAGTCAATGGGAGTTTGTGTGTGTTTCTTGTGTATGTGTGTGTCGGGACCACGTTTGTGAGTATGTTAGGGCAGTTCCAACTGTTGATGGCTATGCCGGGGACCCAGTGTGAGTGCTGTGTTGTGCGTGTGATAGTGTATGTGTGTGTGTGTGTGTGTTTTGCTGGATACCATTGTGTATGTCTGTAAGAAAAAGTCGTAGGGTGTTTTTGTGTGTTTCTTCTGCATGTGTGTTTCGGGACCACGTTTGTGAATATGTTAAGGTAATTCCAAGTGTTCATGGCTCTGCTGGAGATCCAATGTGAGTGCTCTGTCGTGAGTGTGACTTTTGTGTGTGTGTGTGTGTGTGTGTGTGTTTGCAGGAAACCATTGTGTATGCCTGCAAGAAAAAGTCGATGGGTGTTTGTGTGTGTTATTTGTATATGTGTGTGTCAGGACCATGTTTGTGATTATGTTAAAGCAGTTTCAAGTGTTGACGGCTGTGTTGGAGACCCAGTGTGAGTGCGGTGTTGTGAGTGTGATAGTGTGTGTGTGTCTGTGTGTGTTTCAGAACCCCCTGTGTACGCGTGTAAGAAAAATTCCATGGGTGTTTGTGTGTGTTTCTTGTGTATGTGTGTGTCGGGAAAACGTTTGTGAGTATGTTAGGGCAGTTCCAAGTGTTGATGGCTCTGCCGAGGCCCAGTGTGAGTGCTGTGTTGCGAGTGTGACAGTGTGTGTGTGTGTGTGTGTGTGTGTTTTCCGGTAACCATTGTGTATGCCTGTATGAAAAAGTCGATGGGTGTATTTGTGTGTTCTTGCGTATTGTGTTTCAGATCCACATTTGTGAGTGTGTGAGGGCAGTTCCAAGTGTTGATGTCTCTGCCGAGGTACAGAGTGAGTGCTGTGTTGTGAGTGTGAGAGTGTGTGTGTGTGTGTGTGTGTGTGTTTTCGGGTAACCATTGTGTATGCCTGTATGAAAAAGTCGATGGGTGTATTTGTGTGTTCTTGCGTATTGTGTTTCAGATCCACATTTGTGAGTGTGTGAGGGCAGTTCCAAGTGTTCACGAGTTTGCTGGATATCCAGTGTGAGTGTGTGTTGTGAGTGTGACAGTGTGTGTGCGTGTCTGTGTGTGTGTTTGCAGGAAACCAGTCTGTATGCCTATAAGAAAAATTCCATGGGTGTTTGTGTGTGTTTCTTCTGTATGTGTGTGTCGGGACCACATTTGTGAATATGTTAGGGCAGTTCCAAGTGTTGATGGCTCTGCTGGAGACCCAGTGAGAGTGCTGTGTTGTGAGTGTGATAGTGTGTGTGTGTCTCTGTGTGTGTGTGTGTGTTTAGGGGAACCCCACAGTGTATGCTTCTAAGAAAAAGTCGATGGGTGTTTGTGTGTGTTTCTTGTGTATGTGTGTGTCGGGACCACGTATGTGAGTATGTTGTGGCAGTTCCAAGTGCCAGTGTGAATGCTGTGTTGTGAGTGTGGCAGTGTGTGTTTCTGTGTGTGTTTGTGTTGGCGGGAAAACATTGTGTATGCCTGTAAGAATAAGTCGATGGATGTTTGTGTGAGTTTCATGTGTATGTGTGTGTCGCGACCACATTTGTCAATATTTTAGGGCAGTTCCAAGTGTTGATGGTTCTGCTGGATACCCATTGTGAGTGCTGTGTTGTAAGTGTGACTCTGTGTGTGTGTGTTCGCGGGAAACCGTTGTGTATGCCTGTAAGAAAAAGTCGATGGGTGTTTGTGTGTGTTTCTTGTGTATGTGTGTGTCGGGAAAACGTTTGTGAGTATGTTAGGGCAGTTCCAAGTGTTGATGGCTCTGCCGAGGCCCAGTGTGCGTAGTGTGCTGTTAGTGTGACAGTGTGTGTGTGTGTGTGTGTGTGTGTTTGGGGAAACCCCACTCTGTCTGCCTGTAACAAAATGTTGATGGGTGTTTGTGTGTGTTTCTTGTGTATGTGTGTGTCGGGACCACGTTTGTTTGTATGTTAGGGCAGATTCAAGTGCCAGTGTGAATGCTGTGTTGTGAGTGTGATAGTGTGTGTGTGTGTGTGTTTGCGGAAACCATTGTGCATGACTGTAAGTAAAAGTCAATGGGAGTTTGTGTGTGTTTCTTGTGTATGTGTGTGTCGGGACCACGTTTGTGAGTATGTTAGGGCAGTTCCAACTGTTGATGGCTATGCCGGGGACCCAGTGTGAGTGCTGTGTTGTGCGTGTGATAGTGTATGTGTGTGTGTGTGTGTTTTGCTGGATACCATTGTGTATGTCTGTAAGAAAAAGTCGTAGGGTGTTTTTGTGTGTTTCTTCTGCATGTGTGTTTCGGGACCACGTTTGTGAATATGTTAAGGTAATTCCAAGTGTTCATGGCTCTGCTGGAGATCCAATGTGAGTGCTCTGTCGTGAGTGTGACTTTTGTGTGTGTGTGTGTGTGTGTGTGTGTTTGCAGGAAACCATTGTGTATGCCTGCAAGAAAAAGTCGATGGGTGTTTGTGTGTGTTATTTGTATATGTGTGTGTCAGGACCATGTTTGTGATTATGTTAAAGCAGTTTCAAGTGTTGACGGCTGTGTTGGAGACCCAGTGTGAGTGCGGTGTTGTGAGTGTGATAGTGTGTGTGTGTCTGTGTGTGTTTCAGAATCCCCTGTGTACGCCTGTAAGAAAAATTCCATGGGTGTTTGTGTGTGTTTCTTGTGTATGTGTGTGTCGGGAAAACGTTTGTGAGTATGTTAGGGCAGTTCCAAGTGTTGATGGCTTTGCCGAGGCCCAGTGTGAGTGCTGTGTTGCGAGTGTGACAGTGTGTGTGTGTGTGTGTGTGTGTTTTCCGGTAACCATTGTGTATGCCTGTATGAAAAAGTCGATGGGTGTGTTTGTGTGTTCTTGCGTATTGTGTTTCAGATCCACATTTGTGAGTGTGTGAGGGCAGTTCCAAGTGTTGATGTCTCTGCCGAGGTACAGAGTGAGTGCTGTGTTGTGAGTGTGAGTGTGTGTGTGTGTGTGTGTGTGTGTTTTCGGGTAACCATTGTGTATGCCTGTATGAAAAAGTCGATGGGTGTATTTGTGTGTTCTTGCGTATTGTGTTTCAGATCCACATTTGTGAGTGTGTGAGGGCAGTTCCAAGTGTTCACGAGTTTGCTGGATATCCAGTGTGAGTGTGTGTTGTGAGTGTGACAGTGTGTGTGCGTGTCTGTGTGTGTGTTTGCAGGAAACCAGTCTGTATGCCTATAAGAAAAATTCCATGGGTGTTTGTGTGTGTTTCTTCTGTATGTGTGTGTCGGGACCACATTTGTGAATATGTTAGGGCAGTTCCAAGTGTTGATGGCTCTGCTGGAGACCCAGTGAGAGTGCTGTGTTGTGAGTGTGATAGTGTGTGTGTGTCTCTGTGTGTGTGTGTGTGTTTGGGGGAACCCCACAGTGTATGCTTCTAAGAAAAAGTCGATGGGTGTTTGTGTGTGTTTCTTGTGTATGTGTGTGTCGGGACCACGTATGTGAGTATGTTGTGGCAGTTCCAAGTGCCAGTGTGAATGCTGTGTTGTGAGTGTGGCAGTGTGTGTTTCTGTGTGTGTTTGTGTTGGCGGGAAAACATTGTGTATGCCTGTAAGAATAAGTCGATGGATGTTTGTGTGAGTTTCATGTGTATGTGTGTGTCGCGACCACATTTGTCAATATTTTAGGGCAGTTCCAAGTGTTGATGGTTTTGCTGGATACCCATTGTGAGTGCTGTGTTGTAAGTGTGACTCTGTGTGTGTGTGTTCGCGGGAAACCGTTGTGTATGCCTGTAAGAAAAAGTCGATGGGTGTTTGTGTGTGTTTCTTGTGTATGTGTGTGTCGGGAAAACGTTTGTGAGTATGTTAGGGCAGTTCCAAGTGTTGATGGCTCTGCCGAGGCCCAGTGTGCGTACTGTGCTGTTAGTGTGACAGTGTGTGTGTGTGTGTGTGTGTGTTTGGGGAAACCCCACTCTGTCTGCCTGTAACAAAATGTTGATGGGTGTTTGTGTATGTTTCTTGTGTATGTGTGTGTCGGGACCACGTTTGTTTGTATGTTAGGGCAGATTCAAGTGCCAGTGTGAATGCTGTGTTGTGAGTGTGATAGTGTGTGTGTGTGTGTGTTTCCGGAAACCATTGTGCATGACTGTAAATAAAAGTCAATGGGAGTTTGTGTGTGTTTCTTGTGTATGTGTGTGTCGGGACCACGTTTGTGAGTATGTTAGGGCAGTTCCAACTGTTGATGGCTATGCCGGGGACCCAGTGTGAGTGCTGTGTTGTGCGTGTGATAGTGTTTGTGTGTGTGTGTGTGAGTGTGTTTTGCTGGATACCATTGTGTATGTCTGTAAGAAAAAGTCGTAGGGTGTTTTTGTGTGTTTCTTCTGCATGTGTGTTTCGGGACCACGTTTGTGAATATGTTAAGGTAATTCCAAGTGTTCATGGCTCTGCTGGAGATCCAATGTGAGTGCTCTGTCGTGAGTGTGACTTTTGTGTGTGTGTGTGTGTGTGTGTGTGTGTTTGCAGGAAACCATTGTGTATGCCTGCAAGAAAAAGTCGATGGGTGTTTGTGTGTGTTATTTGTATATGTGTGTGTCAGGACCATGTTTGTGATTATGTTAAAGCAGTTTCAAGTGTTGACGGCTGTGTTGGAGACCCAGTGTGAGTGCGGTGTTGTGAGTGTGATAGTGTGTGTGTGTCTGTGTGTGTTTCAGAACCCCCTGTGTACGCCTGTAAGAAAAATTCCATGGGTGTTTGTGTGTGTTTCTTGTGTATGTGTGTGTCGGGAAAACGTTTGTGAGTATGTTAGGGCAGTTCCAAGTGTTGATGGCTTTGCCGAGGCCCAGTGTGAGTGCTGTGTTGCGAGTGTGACAGTGTGTGTGTGTGTTTTCCGGTAACCATTGTGTATGCCTGTATGAAAAAGTCGATGGGTGTATTTGTGTGTTCTTGCGTATTGTGTTTCAGATCCACATTTGTGAGTGTGTGAGGGCAGTTCCAAGTGTTGATGTCTCTGCCGAGGTACAGAGTGAGTGCTGTGTTGTGAGTGTGAGAGTGTGTGTGTGTGTGTGTGTGTGTGTTTTCGGGTAACCATTGTGTATGCCTGTATGAAAAAGTCGATGGGTGTATTTGTGTGTTCTTGCGTATTGTGTTTCAGATCCACATTTGTGAGTGTGTGAGGGCAGTTCCAAGTGTTCACGAGTTTGCTGGATATCCAGTGTGAGTGTGTGTTGTGAGTGTGACAGTGTGTGTGCGTGTCTGTGTGTGTGTTTGCAGGAAACCAGTCTGTATGCCTATAAGAAAAATTCCATGGGTGTTTGTGTGTGTTTCTTCTGTATGTGTGTGTCAGGACCACATTTGTGAATATGTTAGGGCAGTTCCAAGTGTTGATGGCTCTGCTGGAGACCCAGTGAGAGTGCTGTGTTGTGAGTGTGACAGTGTGTGTGTGTCTCTGTGTGTGTGTGTGTTTGGGGGCACCCCACAGTGTATGCTTCTAAGAAAAAGTCGATGGGTGTTTGTGTGTGTTTCTTGTGTATGTGTGTGTCGGGACCACGTATGTGAGTATGTTGTGGCAGTTCCAAGTGCCAGTGTGAATGCTGTGTTGTGAGTGTGGCAGTGTGTGTTTCTGTGTGTGTTTGTGTTGGCGGGAAAACATTGTGTATGCCTGTAAGAATAAGTCGATGGATGTTTGTGTGAGTTTCATGTGTATGTGTGTGTCGCGACCACATTTGTCAATATTTTAGGGCAGTTCCAAGTGTTGATGGTTCTGCTGGATACCCATTGTGAGTGCTGTGTTGTAAGTGTGACTCTGTGTGTGTGTGTTCGCGGGAAACCGTTGTGTATGCCTGTAAGAAAAAGTCGATGGGTGTTTGTGTGTGTTTCTTGTGTATGTGTGTGTCGGGAAAACGTTTGTGAGTATGTTAGGGCAGTTCCAAGTGTTGATGGCTCTGCCGAGGCCCAGTGTGCGTACTGTGCTGTTAGTGTGACAGTGTGTGTGTGTGTGTGTGTGTGTTTGGGGAAACCCCACTCTGTCTGCCTGTAACAAAATGTTGATGGGTGTTTGTGTGTGTTTCTTGTGTATGTGTGTGTCGGGACCACGTTTGTTTGTATGTTAGGGCAGATTCAAGTGCCAGTGTGAATGCTGTGTTGTGAGTGTGATAGTGTGTGTGTGTGTGTGTGTTTGCGGAAACCATTGTGCATGACTGTAAGTAAAAGTCAATGGGAGTTTGTGTGTGTTTCTTGTGTATGTGTGTGTCGGGACCACGTTTGTGAGTATGTTAGGGCAGTTCCAACTGTTGATGGCTATGCCGGGGACCCAGTGTGAGTGCTGTGTTGTGCGTGTGATAGTGTATGTGTGTGTGTGTGTGTGTGTTTTGCTGGATACCATTGTGTATGTCTGTAAGAAAAAGTCGTAGGGTGTTTTTGTGTGTTTCTTCTGCATGTGTGTTTCGGGACCACGTTTGTGAATATGTTAAGGTAATTCCAAGTGTTCATGGCTCTGCTGGAGATCCAATGTGAGTGCTCTGTCGTGAGTGTGACTTTTGTGTGTGTGTGTGTGTGTGTGTGTTTGCAGGAAACCATTGTGTATGCCTGCAAGAAAAAGTCGATGGGTGTTTGTGTGTGTTATTTGTATATGTGTGTGTCAGGACCATGTTTGTGATTATGTTCAAGCAGTTTCAAGTGTTGACGGCTGTGTTGGAGACCCAGTGTGAGTGCGGTGTTGTGAGTGTGATAGTGTGTGTGTGTCTGTGTGTGTTTCAGAACCCCCTGTGTACGCCTGTAAGAAAAATTCCATGGGTGTTTGTGTGTGTTTCTTGTGTATGTGTGTGTCGGGAAAACGTTTGTGAGTATGTTAGGGCAGTTCCAAGTGTTGATGGCTTTGCCGAGGCCCAGTGTGAGTGCTGTGTTGCGAGTGTGACAGTGTGTGTGTGTGTGTGTGTGTGTGTGTTTTCCGGTAACCATTGTGTATGCCTGTATGAAAAAGTCGATGGGTGTATTTGTGTGTTCTTGCGTATTGTGTTTCAGATCCACATTTGTGAGTGTGTGAGGGCAGTTCCAAGTGTTGATGTCTCTGCCGAGGTACAGAGTGAGTGCTGTGTTGTGAGTGTGAGAGAGTGTGTGTGTGTGTGTGTGTGTGTTTTCGGGTAACCATTGTGTATGCCTGTATGAAAAAGTCGATGGGTGTATTTGTGTGTTCTTGCGTATTGTGTTTCAGATCCACATTTGTGAGTGTGTGAGGGCAGTTCCAAGTGTTCACGAGTTTGCTGGATATCCAGTGTGAGTGTGTGTTGTGAGTGTGACAGTGTGTGTGCGTGTCTGTGTGTGTGTTTGCAGGAAACCAGTCTGTATGCCTATAAGAAAAATTCCATGGGTGTTTGTGTGTGTTTCTTCTGTATGTGTGTGTCGGGACCACATTTGTGAATATGTTAGGGCAGTTCCAAGTGTTGATGGCTCTGCTGGAGACCCAGTGAGAGTGCTGTGTTGTGAGTGTGATAGTGTGTGTGTGTCTCTGTGTGTGTGTGTGTTTGGGGGAACCCCACAGTGTATGCTTCTAAGAAAAAGTCGATGGGTGTTTGTGTGTGTTTCTTGTGTATGTGTGTGTCGGGACCACGTATGTGAGTATGTTGTGGCAGTTCCAAGTGCCAGTGTGAATGCTGTGTTGTGAGTGTGGCAGTGTGTGTTTCTGTGTGTGTTTGTGTTGGCGGGAAAACATTGTGTATGCCTGTAAGAATAAGTCGATGGATGTTTGTGTGAGTTTCATGTGTATGTGTGTGTCGCGACCACATTTGTCAATATTTTAGGGCAGTTCCAAGTGTTGATGGTTTTGCTGGATACCCATTGTGAGTGCTGTGTTGTAAGTGTGACTCTGTGTGTGTGTGTTCGCGGGAAACCGTTGTGTATGCCTGTAAGAAAAAGTCGATGGGTGTTTGTGTGTGTTTCTTGTGTATGTGTGTGTCGGGAAAACGTTTGTGAGTATGTTAGGGCAGTTCCAAGTGTTGATGGCTCTGCCGAGGCCCAGTGTGCGTACTGTGCTGTTAGTGTGACAGTGTGTGTGTGTGTGTGTGTGTGTTTGGGGAAACCCCACTCTGTCTGCCTGTAACAAAATGTTGATGGGTGTTTGTGTGTGTTTCTTGTGTATGTGTGTGTCGGGACCACGTTTGTTTGTATGTTAGGGCAGATTCAAGTGCCAGTGTGAATGCTGTGTTGTGAGTGTGATAGTGTGTGTGTGTGTGTGTGTTTGCGGAAACCATTGTGCATGACTGTAAATAAAAGTCAATGGGAGTTTGTGTGTGTTTCTTGTGTATGTGTGTGTCGGGACCACGTTTGTGAGTATGTTAGGGCAGTTCCAACTGTTGATGGCTATGCCGGGGACCCAGTGTGAGTGCTGTGTTGTGCGTGTGATAGTGTATGTGTGTGTGTGTGTGTGTGTTTTGCTGGATACCATTGTGTATGTCTGTAAGAAAAAGTCGTAGGGTGTTTTTGTGTGTTTCTTCTGCATGTGTGTTTCGGGACCACGTTTGTGAATATGTTAAGGTAATTCCAAGTGTTCATGGCTCTGCTGGAGATCCAATGTGAGTGCTCTGTCGTGAGTGTGACTTTTGTGTGTGTGTGTGTGTGTGTGTGTGTGTTTGCAGGAAACCATTGTGTATGCCTGCAAGAAAAAGTCGATGGGTGTTTGTGTGTGTTATTTGTATATGTGTGTGTCAGGACCATGTTTGTGATTATGTTAAAGCAGTTTCAAGTGTTGACGGCTGTGTTGGAGACCCAGTGTGAGTGCGGTGTTGTGAGTGTGATAGTGTGTGTGTGTCTGTGTGTGTTTCAGAACCCCCTGTGTACGCCTGTAAGAAAAATTCCATGGGTGTTTGTGTGTGTTTCTTGTGTATGTGTGTGTCGGGAAAACGTTTGTGAGTATGTTAGGGCAGTTCCAAGTGTTGATGGCTTTGCCGAGGCCCAGTGTGAGTGCTGTGTTGCGAGTGTGACAGTGTGTGTGTGTGTGTGTGTGTGTGTGTTTTCCGGTAACCATTGTGTATGCCTGTATGAAAAAGTCGATGGGTGTATTTGTGTGTTCTTGCGTATTGTGTTTCAGATCCACATTTGTGAGTGTGTGAGGGCAGTTCCAAGTGTTGATGTCTCTGCCGAGGTACAGAGTGAGTGCTGTGTTGTGAGTGTGAGAGAGTGTGTGTGTGTGTGTGTGTGTTTTCGGGTAACCATTGTGTATGCCTGTATGAAAAAGTCGATGGGTGTATTTGTGTGTTCTTGCGTATTGTGTTTCAGATCCACATTTGTGAGTGTGTGAGGGCAGTTCCAAGTGTTCACGAGTTTGCTGGATATCCAGTGTGAGTGTGTGTTGTGAGTGTGACAGTGTGTGTGCGTGTCTGTGTGTGTGTTTGCAGGAAACCAGTCTGTATGCCTATAAGAAAAATTCCATGGGTGTTTGTGTGTGTTTCTTCTGTATGTGTGTGTCGGGACCACATTTGTGAATATGTTAGGGCAGTTCCAAGTGTTGATGGCTCTGCTGGAGACCCAGTGAGAGTGCTGTGTTGTGAGTGTGATAGTGTGTGTGTGTCTCTGTGTGTGTGTGTGTGTTTGGGGGAACCCCACAGTGTATGCTTCTAAGAAAAAGTCGATGGGTGTTTGTGTGTGTTTCTTGTGTATGTGTGTGTCGGGACCACGTATGTGAGTATGTTGTGGCAGTTCCAAGTGCCAGTGTGAATGCTGTGTTGTGAGTGTGGCAGTGTGTGTTTCTGTGTGTGTTTGTGTTGGCGGGAAAACATTGTGTATGCCTGTAAGAATAAGTCGATGGATGTTTGTGTGAGTTTCATGTGTATGTGTGTGTCGCGACCACATTTGTCAATATTTTAGGGCAGTTCCAAGTGTTGATGGTTCTGCTGGATACCCATTGTGAGTGCTGTGTTGTAAGTGTGACTCTGTGTGTGTGTGTTCGCGGGAAACCGTTGTGTATGCCTGTAAGAAAAAGTCGATGGGTGTTTGTGTGTGTTTCTTGTGTATGTGTGTGTCGGGAAAACGTTTGTGAGTATGTTAGGGCAGTTCCAAGTGTTGATGGCTCTGCCGAGGCCCAGTGTGCGTACTGTGCTGTTAGTGTGACAGTGTGTGTGTGTGTGTGTGTGTGTGTTTGGGGAAACCCCACTCTGTCTGCCTGTAACAAAATGTTGATGGGTGTTTGTGTGTGTTTCTTGTGTATGTGTGTGTCGGGACCACGTTTGTTTGTATGTTAGGGCAGATTCAAGTGCCAGTGTGAATGCTGTGTTGTGAGTGTGATAGTGTGTGTGTGTGTGTGTTTGCGGAAACCATTGTGCATGACTGTAAATAAAAGTCAATGGGAGTTTGTGTGTGTTTCTTGTGTATGTGTGTGTCGGGACCACGTTTGTGAGTATGTTAGGGCAGTTCCAACTGTTGATGGCTATGCCGGGGACCCAGTGTGAGTGCTGTGTTGTGCGTGTGATAGTGTATGTGTGTGTGTGTGTGTGTGTTTTGCTGGATACCATTGTGTATGTCTGTAAGAAAAAGTCGTAGGGTGTTTTTGTGTGTTTCTTCTGCATGTGTGTTTCGGGACCACGTTTGTGAATATGTTAAGGTAATTCCAAGTGTTCATGGCTCTGCTGGAGATCCAATGTGAGTGCTCTGTCGTGAGTGTGACTTTTGTGTGTGTGTGTGTGTGTGTGTGTGTTTGCAGGAAACCATTGTGTATGCCTGCAAGAAAAAGTCGATGGGTGTTTGTGTGTGTTATTTGTATATGTGTGTGTCAGGACCATGTTTGTGATTATGTTAAAGCAGTTTCAAGTGTTGACGGCTGTGTTGGAGACCCAGTGTGAGTGCGGTGTTGTGAGTGTGATAGTGTGTGTGTGTCTGTGTGTGTTTCAGAACCCCCTGTGTACGCGTGTAAGAAAAATTCCATGGGTGTTTGTGTGTGTTTCTTGTGTATGTGTGTGTCGGGAAAACGTTTGTGAGTATGTTAGGGCAGTTCCAAGTGTTGATGGCTTTGCCGAG
The DNA here is from genome assembly GCF_023065955.2 of Ursus arctos. NCBI lineage: Eukaryota > Metazoa > Chordata > Mammalia > Carnivora > Ursidae > Ursus > Ursus arctos. Next base: position 4,423,523 of record NC_079874.1, read on the forward strand.
GCCCAGTGTGAGTGCTGTGTTGCGAGTGTGACAGTGTGTGTGTGTGTGTGTGTGTGTGTGTGTTTTCCGGTAACCATTGTGTATGCCTGTATGAAAAAGTCGATGGGTGTATTTGTGTGTTCTTGCGTATTGTGTTTCAGATCCACATTTGTGAGTGTGTGAGGGCAGTTCCAAGTGTTGATGTCTCTGCCGAGGTACAGAGTGAGTGCTGTGTTGTGAGTGTGAGAGTGTGTGTGTGTGTGTGTGTGTTTTCGGGTAACCATTGTGTATGCCTGTATGAAAAAGTCGATGGGTGTATTTGTGTGTTCTTGCGTATTGTGTTTCAGATCCACATTTGTGAGTGTGTGAGGGCAGTTCCAAGTGTTCACGAGTTTGCTGGATATCCAGTGTGAGTGTGTGTTGTGAGTGTGACAGTGTGTGTGCGTGTCTGTGTGTGTGTTTGCAGGAAACCAGTCTGTATGCCTATAAGAAAAATTCCATGGGTGTTTGTGTGTGTTTCTTCTGTATGTGTGTGTCGGGACCACATTTGTGAATATGTTAGGGCAGTTCCAAGTGTTGATGGCTCTGCTGGAGACCCAGTGAGAGTGCTGTGTTGTGAGTGTGATAGTGTGTGTGTGTCTCTGTGTGTGTGTGTGTGTTTGGGGGAACCCCACAATGTATGCTTCTAAGAAAAAGTCGATGGGTGTTTGTGTGTGTTTCTTGTGTATGTGTGTGTCGGGACCACGTATGTGAGTATGTTGTGGCAGTTCCAAGTGCCAGTGTGAATGCTGTGTTGTGAGTGTGGCAGTGTGTGTTTCTGTGTGTGTTTGTGTTGGCGGGAAAACATTGTGTATGCCTGTAAGAATAAGTCGATGGATGTTTGTGTGAGTTTCATGTGTATGTGTGTGTCGCGACCACATTTGTCAATATTTTAGGGCAGTTCCAAGTGTTGATGGTTCTGCTGGATACCCATTGTGAGTGCTGTGTTGTAAGTGTGACTCTGTGTGTGTGTGTTCGCGGGAAACCGTTGTGTATGCCTGTAAGAAAAAGTCGATGGGTGTTTGTGTGTGTTTCTTGTGTATGTGTGTGTCGGGAAAACGTTTGTGAGTATGTTAGGGCAGTTCCAAGTGTTGATGGCTCTGCCGAGGCCCAGTGTGCGTACTGTGCTGTTAGTGTGACAGTGTGTGTGTGTGTGTGTGTGTGTGTGTTTGGGGAAACCCCACTCTGTCTGCCTGTAACAAAATGTTGATGGGTGTTTGTGTGTGTTTCTTGTGTATGTGTGTGTCGGGACCACGTTTGTTTGTATGTTAGGGCAGATTCAAGTGCCAGTGTGAATGCTGTGTTGTGAGTGTGATAGTGTGTGTGTTTGTGTGTTTGCGGAAACCATTGTGCATGACTGTAAGTAAAAGTCAATGGGAGTTTGTGTGTGTTTCTTGTGTATGTGTGTGTCGGGACCACGTTTGTGAGTATGTTAGGGCAGTTCCAACTGTTGATGGCTATGCCGGGGACCCAGTGTGAGTGCTGTGTTGTGCGTGTGATAGTGTATGTGTGTGTGTGTGTGTGTGTTTTGCTGGATACCATTGTGTATGTCTGTAAGAAAAAGTCGTAGGGTGTTTTTGTGTGTTTCTTCTGCATGTGTGTTTCGGGACCACGTTTGTGAATATGTTAAGGTAATTCCAAGTGTTCATGGCTCTGCTGGAGATCCAATGTGAGTGCTCTGTCGTGAGTGTGACTTTTGTGTGTGTGTGTGTGTGTGTGTGTTTGCAGGAAACCATTGTGTATGCCTGCAAGAAAAAGTCGATGGGTGTTTGTGTGTGTTATTTGTATATGTGTGTGTCAGGACCATGTTTGTGATTATGTTAAAGCAGTTTCAAGTGTTGACGGCTGTGTTGGAGACCCAGTGTGAGTGCGGTGTTGTGAGTGTGATAGTGTGTGTGTGTCTGTGTGTGTTTCAGAACCCCCTGTGTACGCCTGTAAGAAAAATTCCATGGGTGTTTGTGTGTGTTTCTTGTGTATGTGTGTGTCGGGAAAACGTTTGTGAGTATGTTAGGGCAGTTCCAAGTGTTGATGGCTTTGCCGAGGCCCAGTGTGAGTGCTGTGTTGCGAGTGTGACAGTGTGTGTGTGTGTGTGTGTGTGTGTGTTTTCCGGTAACCATTGTGTATGCCTGTATGAAAAAGTCGATGGGTGTATTTGTGTGTTCTTGCGTATTGTGTTTCAGATCCACATTTGTGAGTGTGTGAGGGCAGTTCCAAGTGTTGATGTCTCTGCCGAGGTACAGAGTGAGTGCTGTGTTGTGAGTGTGAGAGAGTGTGTGTGTGTGTGTGTGTGTTTTCGGGTAACCATTGTGTATGCCTGTATGAAAAAGTCGATGGGTGTATTTGTGTGTTCTTGCGTATTGTGTTTCAGATCCACATTTGTGAGTGTGTGAGGGCAGTTCCAAGTGTTCACGAGTTTGCTGGATATCCAGTGTGAGTGTGTGTTGTGAGTGTGACAGTGTGTGTGCGTGTCTGTGTGTGTGTTTGCAGGAAACCAGTCTGTATGCCTATAAGAAAAATTCCATGGGTGTTTGTGTGTGTTTCTTCTGTATGTGTGTGTCGGGACCACATTTGTGAATATGTTAGGGCAGTTCCAAGTGTTGATGGCTCTGCTGGAGACCCAGTGAGAGTGCTGTGTTGTGAGTGTGATAGTGTGTGTGTGTCTCTGTGTGTGTGTGTGTGTTTGGGGGAACCCCACAGTGTATGCTTCTAAGAAAAAGTCGATGGGTGTTTGTGTGTGTTTCTTGTGTATGTGTGTGTCGGGACCACGTATGTGAGTATGTTGTGGCAGTTCCAAGTGCCAGTGTGAATGCTGTGTTGTGAGTGTGGCAGTGTGTGTTTCTGTGTGTGTTTGTGTTGGCGGGAAAACATTGTGTATGCCTGTAAGAATAAGTCGATGGATGTGTGTGTGAGTTTCATGTGTATGTGTGTGTCGCGACCACATTTGTCAATATTTTAGGGCAGTTCCAAGTGTTGATGGTTCTGCTGGATACCCATTGTGAGTGCTGTGTTGTAAGTGTGACTCTGTGTGTGTGTGTTCGCGGGAAACCGTTGTGTATGCCTGTAAGAAAAAGTCGATGGGTGTTTGTGTGTGTTTCTTGTGTATGTGTGTGTCGGGAAAACGTTTGTGAGTATGTTAGGGCAGTTCCAAGTGTTGATGGCTCTGCCGAGGCCCAGTGTGCGTACTGTGCTGTTAGTGTGACAGTGTGTGTGTGTGTGTGTGTGTGTTTGGGGAAACCCCACTCTGTCTGCCTGTAACAAAATGTTGATGGGTGTTTGTGTGTGTTTCTTGTGTATGTGTGTGTCGGGACCACGTTTGTTTGTATGTTAGGGCAGATTCAAGTGCCAGTGTGAATGCTGTGTTGTGAGTGTGATAGTGTGTGTGTGTGTGTGTTTGCGGAAACCATTGTGCATGACTGTAACTAAAAGTCAATGGGAGTTTGTGTGTGTTTCTTGTGTATGTGTGTGTCGGGACCACGTTTGTGAGTATGTTAGGGCAGTTCCAACTGTTGATGGCTATGCCGGGGACCCAGTGTGAGTGCTGTGTTGTGCGTGTGATAGTGTATGTGTGTGTGTGTGTGTTTTGCTGGATACCATTGTGTATGTCTGTAAGAAAAAGTCGTAGGGTGTTTTTGTGTGTTTCTTCTGCATGTGTGTTTCGGGACCACGTTTGTGAATATGTTAAGGTAATTCCAAGTGTTCATGGCTCTGCTGGAGATCCAATGTGAGTGCTCTGTCGTGAGTGTGACTTTTGTGTGTGTGTGTGTGTGTGTGTGTGTGTTTGCAGGAAACCATTGTGTATGCCTGCAAGAAAAAGTCGATGGGTGTTTGTGTGTGTTATTTGTATATGTGTGTGTCAGGACCATGTTTGTGATTATGTTAAAGCAGTTTCAAGTGTTGACGGCTGTGTTGGAGACCCAGTGTGAGTGCGGTGTTGTGAGTGTGATAGTGTGTGTGTGTCTGTGTGTGTTTCAGAACCCCCTGTGTACGCGTGTAAGAAAAATTCCATGGGTGTTTGTGTGTGTTTCTTGTGTATGTGTGTGTCGGGAAAACGTTTGTGAGTATGTTAGGGCAGTTCCAAGTGTTGATGGCTTTGCCGAGGCCCAGTGTGAGTGCTGTGTTGCGAGTGTGACAGTGTGTGTGTGTGTGTGTGTGTGTTTTCCGGTAACCATTGTGTATGCCTGTATGAAAAAGTCGATGGGTGTATTTGTGTGTTCTTGCGTATTGTGTTTCAGATCCACATTTGTGAGTGTGTGAGGGCAGTTCCAAGTGTTGATGTCTCTGCCGAGGTACAGAGTGAGTGCTGTGTTGTGAGTGTGAGAGTGTGTGTGTGTGTGTGTGTGTTTTCGGGTAACCATTGTGTATGCCTGTATGAAAAAGTCGATGGGTGTATTTGTGTGTTCTTGCGTATTGTGTTTCAGATCCACATTTGTGAGTGTGTGAGGGCAGTTCCAAGTGTTCACGAGTTTGCTGGATATCCAGTGTGAGTGTGTGTTGTGAGTGTGACAGTGTGTGTGCGTGTCTGTGTGTGTGTTTGCAGGAAACCAGTCTGTATGCCTATAAGAAAAATTCCATGGGTGTTTGTGTGTGTTTCTTCTGTATGTGTGTGTCGGGACCACATTTGTGAATATGTTAGGGCAGTTCCAAGTGTTGATGGCTCTGCTGGAGACCCAGTGAGAGTGCTGTGTTGTGAGTGTGATAGTGTGTGTGTGTCTCTGTGTGTGTGTGTGTGTTTGGGGGAACCCCACAATGTATGCTTCTAAGAAGAAGTCGATGGGTGTTTGTGTGTGTTTCTTGTGTATGTGTGTGTCGGGACCACGTATGTGAGTATGTTGTGGCAGTTCCAAGTGCCAGTGTGAATGCTGTGTTGTGAGTGTGGCAGTGTGTGTTTCTGTGTGTGTTTGTGTTGGCGGGAAAACATTGTGTATGCCTGTAAGAATAAGTCGATGGATGTTTGTGTGAGTTTCATGTGTATGTGTGTGTCGCGACCACATTTGTCAATATTTTAGGGCAGTTCCAAGTGTTGATGGTTCTGCTGGATACCCATTGTGAGTGCTGTGTTGTAAGTGTGACTCTGTGTGTGTGTGTTCGCGGGAAACCGTTGTGTATGCCTGTAAGAAAAAGTCGATGGGTGTTTGTGTGTGTTTCTTGTGTATGTGTGTGTCGGGAAAACGTTTGTGAGTATGTTAGGGCAGTTCCAAGTGTTGATGGCTCTGCCGAGGCCCAGTGTGCGTACTGTGCTGTTAGTGTGACAGTGTGTGTGTGTGTGTGTGTGTGTGTGTTTGGGGAAACCCCACTCTGTCTGCCTGTAACAAAATGTTGATGGGTGTTTGTGTGTGTTTCTTGTGTATGTGTGTGTCGGGACCACGTTTGTTTGTATGTTAGGGCAGATTCAAGTGCCAGTGTGAATGCTGTGTTGTGAGTGTGATAGTGTGTGTGTTTGTGTGTTTGCGGAAACCATTGTGCATGACTGTAAGTAAAAGTCAATGGGAGTTTGTGTGTGTTTCTTGTGTATGTGTGTGTCGGGACCACGTTTGTGAGTATGTTAGGGCAGTTCCAACTGTTGATGGCTATGCCGGGGACCCAGTGTGAGTGCTGTGTTGTGCGTGTGATAGTGTATGTGTGTGTGTGTGTGTGTTTTGCTGGATACCATTGTGCATGTCTGTAAGAAAAAGTCGTAGGGTGTTTTTGTGTGTTTCTTCTGCATGTGTGTTTCGGGACCACGTTTGTGAATATGTTAAGGTAATTCCAAGTGTTCATGGCTCTGCTGGAGATCCAATGTGAGTGCTCTGTCGTGAGTGTGACTTTTGTGTGTGTGTGTGTGTGTGTGTGTTTGCAGGAAACCATTGTGTATGCCTGCAAGAAAAAGTCGATGGGTGTTTGTGTGTGTTATTTGTATATGTGTGTGTCAGGACCATGTTTGTGATTATGTTAAAGCAGTTCCAAGTGTTGACGGCTGTGTTGGAGACCCAGTGTGAGTGCGGTGTTGTGAGTGTGATAGTGTGTGTGTGTCTGTGTGTGTTTCAGAACCCCCTGTGTACGCCTGTAAGAAAAAGTCGATGGGTGTTTGTGTGTGTTTCTTGTGTATGTGTGTGTCGGGAAAACGTTTGTGAGTTTGTTAGGGCAGTTCCAAGTGTTGATGGCTCTGCCGAGGCCCAGTGTGAGTGCTGTTTTGCGAGTGTGACAGTGTGTGTGTGTGTGTGTTTTCCGGTAACCATTGTGTATGCCTGTATGAAAAAGTCGATGGGTGTATTTGTGTGTTCTTGCGTATTGTGTTTCAGATCCACATTTGTGAGTGTGTGAGGGCAGTTCCAAGTGTTGATGTCTCTGCCGAGGTACAGAGTGAGTGCTGTGTTGTGAGTGTGAGAGTGTGTGTGTGTGTGTGTGTGTGTGTTTTCGGGTAACCATTGTGTATGCCTGTATGAAAAAGTCGATGGGTGTATTTGTGTGTTCTTTCGTATTGTGTTTCAGATCCACATTTGTGAGTGTGTGAGCGCAGTTCCAAGTGTTCATGAGTTTGCTGGATATCCAGTGTGAGTGTGTGTTGTGAGTGTGACAGTGTGTGTGCGTGTCTGTGTGTGTGTTTGCAGGAAACCAGTCTGTATGCCTATAAGAAAAATTCCATGGGTGTTTGTGTGTGTTTCTTCTGTATGTGTGTGTCGGGACCACATTTGTGAATATGTTAGGGCAGTTCCAAGTGTTGATGGCTCTGCTGGAGACCCAGTGAGAGTGCTGTGTTGTGAGTGTGACAGTGTGTGTGTGTCTCTGTGTGTGTGTGTGTTTGGGGGAACCCCACAGTGTATGCTTCTAAGAAAAAGTCGATGGGTGTTTGTGTGTGTTTCTTGTGTATGTGTGTGTCGGGACCACGTATGTGAGTATGTTGTGGCAGTTCCAAGTGCCAGTGTGAATGCTGTGTTGTGAGTGTGGCAGTGTGTGTTTCTGTGTGTGTTTGTGTTGGCGGGAAAACATTGTGTATGCCTGTAAGAATAAGTCGATGGATGTGTGTGTGAGTTTCATGTGTATGTGTGTGTCGCGACCATATTTGTCAATATTTTAGGGCAGTTCCAAGTGTTGATGGTTCTGCTGGATACCCATTGTGAGTGCTGTGTTGTAAGTGTGACTGTGTGTGTGTGTGTTCGCGGGAAACCGTTGTGTATGCCTGTAAGAAAAAGTCGATGGGTGTTTGTGTGTGTTTCTTGTGTATGTGTGTGTCGGGAAAACGTTTGTGAGTATGTTAGGGCAGTTCCAAGTGTTGATGGCTCTGCCGAGGCCCAGTGTGCGTACTGTGCTGTTAGTGTGACAGTGTGTGTGTGTGTGTGTGTGTGTGTTTGGGGAAACCCCACTCTGTCTGCCTGTAACAAAATGTTGATGGGTGTTTGTGTGTGTTTCTTGTGTATGTGTGTGTCGGGACCACGTTTGTTTGTATGTTAGGGCAGATTCAAGTGCCAGTGTGAATGTTGTGTTGTGCGTGTGATAGTGTGTGTGTGTGTGTGTTTGCGGAAACCATTGTGCATGACTGTAAGTAAAAGTCAATGGGAGTTTGTGTGTGTTTCTTGTGTATGTGTGTGTCGGGACCACGTTTGTGAGTATGTTAGGGCAGTTCCAACTGTTGATGGCTATGCCGGGGACCCAGTGTGAGTGCTGTGTTGTGCGTGTGATAGTGTATGTGTGTGTGTGTGTGTGTTTTGCTGGATACCATTGTGTATGTCTGTAAGAAAAAGTCGTAGGGTGTTTTTGTGTGTTTCTTCTGCATGTGTGTTTCGGGACCACGTTTGTGAATATGTTAAGGTAATTCCAAGTGTTCATGGCTCTGCTGGAGATCCAATGTGAGTGCTCTGTCGTGAGTGTGACTTTTGTGTGTGTGTGTGTGTGTGTGTGTGTTTGCAGGAAACCATTGTGTATGCCTGCAAGAAAAAGTCGATGGGTGTTTGTGTGTGTTATTTGTATATGTGTGTGTCAGGACCATGTTTGTGATTATGTTAAAGCAGTTCCAAGTGTTGACGGCTGTGTTGGAGACCCAGTGTGAGTGCGGTGTTGTGAGTGTGATAGTGTGTGTGTGTCTGTGTGTGTTTCAGAACCCCCTGTGTACGCCTGTAAGAAAAAGTCGATGGGTGTTTGTGTGTGTTTCTTGTGTATGTGTGTGTCGGGAAAACGTTTGTGAGTTTGTTAGGGCAGTTCCAAGTGTTGATGGCTCTGCCGAGGCCCAGTGTGAGTGCTGTTTTGCGAGTGTGACAGTGTGTGTGTGTGTGTGTGTTTTCCGGTAACCATTGTGTATGCCTGTATGAAAAAGTCGATGGGTGTATTTGTGTGTTCTTGCGTATTGTGTTTCAGATCCACATTTGTGAGTGTGTGAGGGCAGTTCCAAGTGTTGATGTCTCTGCCGAGGTACAGAGTGAGTGCTGTGTTGTGAGTGTGAGTGTGTGTGTGTGTGTGTGTGTGTGTGTTTTCGGGTAACCATTGTGTATGCCTGTATGAAAAAGTCGATGGGTGTATTTGTGTGTTCTTGCGTATTGTGTTTCAGATCCACATTTGTGAGTGTGTGAGGGCAGTTCCAAGTGTTCATGAGTTTGCTGGATATCCAGTGTGAGTGTGTGTTGTGAGTGTGACAGTGTGTGTGCGTGTCTGTGTGTGTGTTTGCAGGAAACCAGTCTGTATGCCTATAAGAAAAATTCCATGGGTGTTTGTGTGTGTTTCTTCTGTATGTGTGTGTCGGGACCACATTTGTGAATATGTTAGGGCAGTTCCAAGTGTTGATGGCTCTGCTGGAGACCCAGTGAGAGTGCTGTGTTGTGAGTGTGACAGTGTGTGTGTGTCTCTGTGTGTGTGTGTGTTTGGGGGAACCCCACAGTGTATGCTTCTAAGAAAAAGTCGATGGGTGTTTGTGTGTGTTTCTTGTGTATGTGTGTGTCGGGACCACGTATGTGAGTATGTTGTGGCAGTTCCAAGTGCCAGTGTGAATGCTGTGTTGTGAGTGTGGCAGTGTGTGTTTCTGTGTGTGTTTGTGTTGGCGGGAAAACATTGTGTATGCCTGTAAGAATAAGTCGATGGATGTTTGTGTGAGTTTCATGTGTATGTGTGTGTCGCGACCACATTTGTCAATATTTTAGGGCAGTTCCAAGTGTTGATGGTTCTGCTGGATACCCATTGTGAGTGCTGTGTTGTAAGTGTGACTCTGTGTGTGTGTGTTCGCGGGAAACCGTTGTGTATGCCTGTAAGAAAAAGTCGATGGGTGTTTGTGTGTGTTTCTTGTGTATGTGTGTGTCGGGAGAACGTTTGTGAGTATGTTAGGGCAGTTCCAAGTGTTGATGGCTCTGCCGAGGCCCAGTGTGCGTACTGTGCTGTTAGTGTGACAGTGTGTGTGTGTGTGTGTGTGTTTGGGGAAACCCCACTCTGTCTGCCTGTAACTAAATGTTGATGGGTGTTTGTGTGTGTTTTTTGTGTATGTGTGTGTCGGGACCACGTTTGTTTGTATGTTAGGGCAGATTCAAGTGCCAGTGTGAATGCTGTGTTGTGAGTGTGAGAGTGTGTGTGTGTGTGTGTTTGCGGAAACCATTGTGCATGACTGTAAGTAAAAGTCAATGGGAGTTTGTGTGTGTTTCTTGTGTATGTGTGTGTCGGGACCACGTTTGTGAGTATGTTAGGGCAGTTCCAACTGTTGATGGCTATGCCGGGGACCCAGTGTGAGTGCTGTGTTGTGCGTGTGATAGTGTATGTGTTTGTGTGTGTGTGTTTTGCTGGATACCATTGTGTATGTCTGTAAGAAAAAGTCGTAGGGTGTTTTTGTGTGTTTCTTCTGCATGTGTGTTTCGGGACCACGTTTGTGAATATGTTAAGGTAATTCCAAGTGTTCATGGCTCTGCTGGAGATCCAATGTGAGTGCTCTGTCGTGAGTGTGACTTTTGTGTGTGTGTGTGTGTGTGTGTTTGCAGGAAACCATTGTGTATGCCTGCAAGAAAAAGTCGATGGGTGTTTGTGTGTGTTATTTGTATATGTGTGTGTCAGGACCATGTTTGTGATTATGTTAAAGCAGTTCCAAGTGTTGACGGCTGTGTTGGAGACCCAGTGTGAGTGCGGTGTTGTGAGTGTGATAGTGTGTGTGTGTCTGTGTGTGTTTCAGAACCCCCTGTGTACGCGTGTAAGAAAAATTCCATGGGTGTTTGTGTGTGTTTCTTGTGTATGTGTGTGTCGGGAAAACGTTTGTGAGTATGTTAGGGCAGTTCCAAGTGTTGATGGCTCTGCCGAGGCCCAGTGTGAGTGCTGTGTTGCGAGTGTGACAGTGTGTGTGTGTGTGTGTTTTCCGGTAACCATTGTGTATGCCTGTATGAAAAAGTCGATGGGTGTATTTGTGTGTTCTTGCGTATTGTGTTTCAGATCCACATTTGTGAGTGTGTGAGGGCAGTTCCAAGTGTTGATGTCTCTGCCGAGGTACAGAGTGAGTGCTGTGTTGTGAGTGTGAGAGTGTGTGTGTGTGTGTGTGTGTGTTTTCGGGTAACCATTGTGTATGCCTGTATGAAAAAGTCGATGGGTGTATTTGTGTGTTCTTGTGAATTGTGTTTCAGATCCACATTTGTGAGTGTGTGAGGGCAGTTCCAAGTGTTCACGAGTTTGCTGGATATCCAGTGTGAGTGTGTGTTGTGAGTGTGACAGTGTGTGTGCGTGTCTGTGTGTGTGTTTGCAGGAAACCAGTCTGTACGCCTATAAGAAAAATTCCATGGGTGTTTGTGTGTGTTTCTTCTGTATGTGTGTGTCGGGACCACATTTGTGAATATGTTAGGGCAGTTCCAAGTGTTGATGGCTCTGCTGGAGACCCAGTGAGAGTGCTGTGTTGTGAGTGTGATAGTGTGTGTGTGTCTCTGTGTGTGTGTGTGTTTGGGGGAACCCCACAGTGTATGCTTCTAAGAAAAAGTCGATGGGTGTTTGTGTGTGTTTCTTGTGTATGTGTGTGTCGGGACCACGTATGTGAGTATGTTGTGGCAGTTCCAAGTGCCAGTGTGAATGCTGTGTTGTGAGTGTGGCAGTGTGTGTTTCTGTGTGTGTTTGTGTTGGCGGGAAAACATTGTGTATGCCTGTAAGAATAAGTCGATGGATGTTTGTGTGAGTTTCATGTGTATGTGTGTGTCGCGACCACATTTGTCAATATTTTAGGGCAGTTCCAAGTGTTGATGGTTCTGCTGGATACCCATTGTGAGTGCTGTGTTGTAAGTGTGACTGTGTGTGTGTGTGTTCGCGGGAAACCGTTGTGTATGCCTGTAAGAAAAAGTCGATGGGTGTTTGTGTGTGTTTCTTGTGTATGTGTGTGTCGGGAAAACGTTTGTGAGTATGTTAGGGCAGTTCCAAGTGTTGATGGCTCTGCCGAGGCCCAGTGTGCGTACTGTGCTGTTAGTGTGACAGTGTGTGTGTGTGTGTGTGTGTGTGTGTGTGTTTGGGGAAACCCCACTCTGTCTGCCTGTAACAAAATGTTGATGGGTGTTTGTGTGTGTTTCTTGTGTATGTGTGTGTCGGGACCACGTTTGTTTGTATGTTAGGGCAGATTCAAGTGCCAGTGTGAATGCTGTGTTGTGAGTGTGATAGTGTGTGTGTGTGTGTGTTTGCGGAAACCATTGTGCATGACTGTAAGTAAAAGTCAATGGGAGTTTGTGTGTGTTTCTTGTGTATGTGTGTGTCGGGACCACGTTTGTGAGTATGTTAGGGCAGTTCCAACTGTTGATGGCTATGCCGGGGACCCAGTGTGAGTGCTGTGTTGTGCGTGTGATAGTGTATGTGTGTGTGTGTGTGTGTGTTTTGCTGGATACCATTGTGTATGTCTGTAAGAAAAAGTCGTAGGGTGTTTTTGTGTGTTTCTTCTGCATGTGTGTTTCGGGACCACGTTTGTGAATATGTTAAGGTAATTCCAAGTGTTCATGGCTCTGCTGGAGATCCAATGTGAGTGCTCTGTCGTGAGTGTGACTTTTGTGTGTGTGTGTGTGTGTGTGTTTGCAGGAAACCATTGTGTATGCCTGCAAGAAAAAGTCGATGGGTGTTTGTGTGTGTTATTTGTATATGTGTGTGTCAGGACCATGTTTGTGATTATGTTAAAGCAGTTCCAAGTGTTGACGGCTGTGTTGGAGACCCAGTGTGAGTGCGGTGTTGTGAGTGTGATAGTGTGTGTGTGTCTGTGTGTGTTTCAGAACCCCCTGTGTACGCCTGTAAGAAAAATTCCATGGGTGTTTGTGTGTGTTTCTTGTGTATGTGTGTGTCGGGAAAACGTTTGTGAGTATGTTAGGGCAGTTCCAAGTGTTGATGGCTCTGCCGAGGCCCAGTGTGAGTGCTGTGTTGCGAGTGTGACAGTGTGTGTGTGTGTGTGTTTTCCGGTAACCATTGTGTATGCCTGTATGAAAAAGTCGATGGGTGTATTTGTGTGTTCTTGCGTATTGTGTTTCAGATCCACATTTGTGAGTGTGTGAGGGCAGTTCCAAGTGTTGATGTCTCTGCCGAGGTACAGAGTGAGTGCTGTGTTGTGAGTGTGAGAGAGTGTGTGTGTGTGTGTGTGTGTTTTCGGGTAACCATTGTGTATGCCTGTATGAAAAAGTCGATGGGTGTATTTGTGTGTTCTTGCGTATTGTGTTTCAGATCCACATTTGTGAGTGTGTGAGGGCAGTTCCAAGTGTTCACGAGTTTGCTGGATATCCAGTGTGAGTGTGTGTTGTGAGTGTGACAGTGTGTGTGCGTGTCTGTGTGTGTGTTTGCAGGAAACCAGTCTGTATGCCTATAAGAAAAATTCCATGGGTGTTTGTGTGTGTTTCTTCTGTATGTGTGTGTCGGGACCACATTTGTGAATATGTTAGGGCAGTTCCAAGTGTTGATGGCTCTGCTGGAGACCCAGTGAGAGTGCTGTGTTGTGAGTGTGATAGTGTGTGTGTGTCTCTGTGTGTGTGTGTGTGTTTGGGGGAACCCCACAGTGTATGCTTCTAAGAAAAAGTCGATGGGTGTTTGTGTGTGTTTCTTGTGTATGTGTGTGTCGGGACCACGTATGTGAGTATGTTGTGGCAGTTCCAAGTGCCAGTGTGAATGCTGTGTTGTGAGTGTGGCAGTGTGTGTTTCTGTGTGTGTTTGTGTTGGCGGGAAAACATTGTGTATGCCTGTAAGAATAAGTCGATGGATGTTTGTGTGAGTTTCATGTGTATGTGTGTTTCGCGACCACATTTGTCAATATTTTAGGGCAGTTCCAAGTGTTGATGGTTCTGCTGGATACCCATTGTGAGTGCTGTGTTGTAAGTGTGACTGTGTGTGTGTGTGTTCACGGGAAACCGTTGTGTATGCCTGTAAGAAAAAGTCGATGGGTGTTTGTGTGTGTTTCTTGTGTATGTGTGTGTCGGGAAAACGTTTGTGAGTATGTTAGGGCAGTTCCAAGTGTTGATGGCTCTGCCGAGGCCCAGTGTGCGTACTGTGCTGTTAGTGTGACAGTGTGTGTGTGTGTGTGTGTGTGTTTGGGGAAACCCCACTCTGTCTGCCTGTAACAAAAAGTTGATGGGTGTTTGTGTGTGTTTCTTGTGTATGTGTGTGTCGGGACCACGTTTGTTTGTATGTTAGGGCAGATTCAAGTGCCAGTGTGAATGCTGTGTTGTGAGTGTGATAGTGTGTGTGTGTGTGTGTTTGCGGAAACCATTGTGCATGACTGTAAGTAAAAGTCAATGGGAGTTTGTGTGTGTTTCTTGTGTATGTGTGTGTCGGGACCACGTTTGTGAGTATGTTAGGGCAGTTCCAACTGTTGATGGCTATGCCGGGGACCCAGTGTGAGTGCTGTGTTGTGCGTGTGATAGTGTATGCGTGTGTGTGTGTGTGTGTGTGTTTTGCTGGATACCATTGTGTATGTCTGTAAGAAAAATTCGTAGGATGTTTTTGTGTGTTTCTTCTGCATGTGTGTTTCGGGACCACGTTTGTGAATATGTTAAGGTAATTCCAAGTGTTCATGGCTCTGCTGGAGATCCAATGTGAGTGCTCTGTCGTGAGTGTGACTTGTGTGTGTGTGTGTTTGCAGGAAACCATTGTG